>NC_052130.1:6636029-6713226 GCF_012273895.1 Zerene cesonia | reverse complement strand
ATATACAATACCTACTCACGAACAGAAATGTGACATTATAATTAGATCAATTTTTAAATTAGACTCACCGACTTTTATTAATCGACATTCTCACAAATAATAAAAGTTCTTAACTTGCTCCTGCTCAATCATGTTATAAATTGATGTGTGTTACTTTTATGTTTTTTGTTGTTACTCTTTCATGCAAAAACTGATCATCTAGATGAAATTTGGTGCAAAAATAGACCAAAGACCAAAGACCAAAAATAGCCGGAGGCCCGTTTCCTTTTCCTCACCCGTCCCAGTCCATTCCTTTTTTCCAGTCGTTAATCCATTCCTTTTCCCTTATCCCAAAAAAAGCGGACAGCGCATTCGCAGAGGCCCTACCTTTGCGAATGTTCATGGGCGGTGGTGATCGCTTATCATCAGGCGAACCACCGGCTCAGTTGTCCGCTATGAAATAATAAAAAAAAAATGACCAAAGACTAAATTCATAATACATATTATATACTCCATATTTAAAACTATGCGAATCTGTGGGCTCCAGTTTGGCTAACAAACACTATTTTATGCATCTTATCGTATGCATATATTACACAAACAAGTATTTTTATGATTAATTTCATATTAATTTACATATTCAAACATAACACAATCATTAACTGCACTAAAATACAGTAAATGCAAACATTCATTACATCCAAGCACGCACGCGCACAAGCACGCGCACACACGCACGCGCACACTCACACTCACACACACACACACACACACACACACACACACAAGCACGCACACACATTGGTCACGCATTAAATTATATAAGAACTGTATTTTAATTTTAGCTTAAGTGCAATTTTTGTTATTCTTCTTAATTGTATCACATTACCTTTCCTACTAGTAGTGCTATCCGCGAGGGGGGCTAGTGATCTGTACTACAGGTCTTTGACGACCTACTTCAGACACTAGTCTTTCACATCGTTAATACTACTCAGTAGTTTTATGATTGTGAAGGCAAATAAATAAATTTTTTATTTTTTATTTATTTTATTATCCACACAAAATAATTATAATATAATTCTACACGAGAGTCGCAAAACACTTACAGCAGGTAGATGAAAATCTTTTTATTAAATTTAAATGTAAGAATACATATTGGATACATTCGACTTTAATCATTGAATACCCTAACTGGTTTTTCATTACCTAATTGTGACATCAGTAATTTATTGTCCCTAAAGTGTATTTGCAGTGTTGCAATATAGACGTGTATTTCTTCTCCTTCTGAGCGGAACAAAAAGTGTGAAAGTGAAACTTGTTTTCCTGCTATAATCCAAGAAGTTACTGTACGCACTATATATAATATCTCACACGCTAAATTCAGCACTATGATTATATCTGTTTTTGAATCCAAATAGCTTTAAGCACCAGCACTGCTACTATAGACACAGCTATGGATAACGGACGGCTATTGAGATTTCTCAATTCGACCGGATCCCGAAGTTAAGACCTCTCAAACGCTACCCTATAATATAAGTATAACATTAAAAATCTTTTAGTTAGTTAATAACAATACGCTGAGCGTTAAGTGGGCGCCGGGAGGTGAATATTAAACGGAGACTTGAGAAAGCATTGAGATGCAATGTTGTCTGTGTTACTATTAAAAAAAACTTACCGTTAAATTTACGGTTGTGTTTTCGCGCGCGGTTTCGTTTTTATGTACTCTACTATCGTACAAAAACTTTCCCTCACATACTAGCTGTATCTATCGCTTCAGACTTTCAAGTTCTGTTTTCGCAACGAATGTAGGTAATGCTCAGGTAAAGCCCCTTCAATGTACAATTAGATGTTTTGTTTTTAACATCAAAACAGTCGCAGGTTATAATAGCGTTGTAATAGAGTTCGTATAGCTTTAACCATTTATCGCTGAATACTAAGAAACTAGAACTCAACTACTTTGACAGCAAGTAACGTTCAACTCATAACTGTAGTTAATTAGTCTTTTATATAAAACAAGTTAACGTCGGTAACACAATGCGGTGAAGCCATAAAATTTAACGAGTGTCACCACTATGTATAAGAGCGTAGTATCGAACATTGTCCTACTCATATTATTAACACGAAATTTTGTAAGTATGTATGTATGTATGGATATATGTTACTCTTTCACGCAAAACCTACTGAACCAATTGCAATGAAATTTGGAACGTAGATAGCTGGACAACTGGAATAACATATAAGTGGCTTTTTATCCCGATATTCCTACGGGATACGGACTTACGCGGGTGAAACCGCGAGGCGCAGCTAGTGTGTTATTTGTGTTTTATTTAAATTTGTGGATAGAGTTTTAAAAAATATCCGATTATTTTTAATTGTGAAGAGGAAGTAATACATGTGAATTGAAGGTAACCTTTGAATGCCTACGTTCATTGACTTTTGTCTAAGTAGGGTACAATAGTAGGAGTATAGAAACTGGATCTTGTTAACTTAGCCGGGTGTGAATATTGTACGGCATTGTTATTGCACAGTATTACGTAGTGTTATTTGTATTTGTATCTGTTTCGTAGTACTCACACATTTATACATACTTTAGCTATTTGATACGGTTCATTGATTACGTACTTTCATTGAAAAAAACACAAAACAAAAAATAGCTATACACCACTTTTTTTGTAATCTCATGTACATGCATTTTAATATAACGATTGAGAAGCTAATCCGTTATTTGGTTCGATGCAGCTTCAAGTAGGTCAATGCACATAGATGAGAGAGTTTACAGGCCTATCATTATTGCAATAAATTAATGTCTATGTATGCTGTTTATGTTTATGAAAATGATGAAGTGTAGACCACGAAAAGAGCGTTTTGAACAGTGTCTCGGCGGGTCTTCGTTGTAGAAACTAATAACCGAATCGATCGTTAATATTAATCAATGCTTTAGGTCGATTGCGTTCATAAAATAAGTCTAGTAGACGATGGAAAATTTGAATTGGAGATTCAGTCTGCCGATTAAATGTTGCATGGAGAAGTCAAACCCGTGAATCGTGTTACATTAGTTTTGTTTTTATTGTGGTTCTGGTTCGTTTTGTTAGAACATATTATGTAAGTACTTATACTTACATAAGATGTTATTGTGCAAAACTTTGTCGAAATTAGAGTTATCAACGTGTTACATCTTATCAACTAAGCTGCATTTGCGTTGATGTATTTGAATTTTGCGATTATAACCCTGTGATAATTTGACGAAGTTATCAGGAATTCGGACTGACGAAGTGGTTATTACAGGATTTTTTGTATATAATAATCAATTGTTTAGTAAAGATAATGAAGTAATTAAACTCAAAATTATTATTTCAATAAAAAGTAGCATTCATAAAGTTTTTGCATGTGTATGCCTCTACGCCAATAGTCTTTGTCATGGCGAATCAATATCAGGTGAACGACCTCAGCGTGCGGAACCAAGGGCGCTCCTCCCCCCACTCTCCGCCGCCCCCCCCATCCCCTTCACATGGCAGCCAAGGTTGGCGACACGACGTCTGCGGACCTTGGCCAAGCCTGGATGCTGGGGGCTCTTGGAAACTTACCAACGTCTTTATTGCACTCGATTTTGTTATTTTTAGTCTAATATTGAGGTTGGATCGTGGAAAGTTTGACATACATTTGTATCCAAGAGATTATTTTTTGTAAATGATATCAAATTTCCTTTACATTAATATTTACAATTTTAATACGACCTTTACATATATTCGTAAATGATAATTGTTTTTTGTGATTATAACAAAACTACACTCCTATTTAATCTCTTGTAGATTATATATACAGTTACATTTAAATACAAAGCAAGATAGCTGTTATGAGTGGAGAGTTCTCTCCACGTAACTGCTTTGCCTGGTATAGACTAAGGAAACGTGGGGTCTCCCTAGAACCACGTCACACTCTCGGCGTCGCTGACTGGATCCATAGGAATGAGTACTCATTACGTATGGAGTCACCTAAGCTGCAGGAGTCTGCCGTTCGTTTGATTGGACCAAACATCGACGTTACGGAGACTCCAATTCCGGGTTGCATTTCCGAGTTTTTCTTCTCCTATACGGAAAAGAGGGAAGGAAGGAAGGAGGGAATTGGAGCAAAATGATGATGATGAGGATTGGAAAGACGAGAAGGAACAACGGAATAGGACACCACTATTACAGGGGAAAAGGACAAAGTAATAGTAGTGGCTCGGGGTGTCCGAGGTCGCGTACCCGCACTTTCTGCAGACAAAAAGCCCCCTGGACAAAACTATACTATGAGTTTCGTGACTTAATTGATTATGCTTGTCTATAATTCGTGTCTAGCAACTCACAAACCTACGCACCTTACTCCCTGAACACTTGTAAAACTTGTAAAGAATTAAGGTGGGGATAATTAGTTGTTTTGTTTTAGGAAATTGAAAGTTTCGATGGCAGGAGGTGAGAGAGGTTCGTCCCCCCTCTCCTCACTCGTAACATGTTCACTCAGTGTGCGAGAGCTGATAATGTGCTGTTAATGTGTACACAATCCATTGAACAAGAATAGACAATGATTAATTTTTATATAAACTTTTTACATGTCCTCATTCGTTTTACTTACGTAGTCATTTGTGAAGTTATATATTTAAGTGAATCAGTTATTTATAATAGTAAAATATAGTCAAATACATTTACAGTCCAAAGAGAGCTCGATGTTTTCACAATGTATAAGATTATACGAAATGCTAGCCATAGCATCGTAGACATACTTGCAGAGACCATATTATCTGCAAACACAGATCCCACATATAAATATCACATTAAGACACACAGTCGCAAATACACACACGTGAGTATATTGTAATAAACTGCAAATTGGGATTATATTCCGCAGAAGGTTCATGTATAAGCTGTATTTACCATCAAACATTTTCCAATAAAAAGAAAGAAATTCATAGCTAAGAAGGATCGATCCAAGAGAGGCTTAAGAATATAATTCGTGTAGCGATAGCAACATCGCCAGAAGCCGTCTCCTCCTCAGACGTCCGTGACTAACACGTTACCTACGTGTTCAGAAATAAGACGCTGTTATTGATGAATTGTTTTGTGCCTGCCAGATACACGTTCCGTGTGAGCTTCTGTTATATCCATTGAGAAACGTCTTTCATAATCTGTGGTTGTTTAGTTGAGATTCAGTAAAAATTTAGAAAGTTCAAGTCCGCGTATATATAAAAATCAAATCCCTACTCTAATTACTATATATGTCACATACATAACGCTTTTTTTATTAGTTACTCGAAAACTGATATTTATCAGTATAACATTAAACTTCAAAGTAACTTCAAGCTCCGACAGGTTCGAGTTACCTGCACAACTCTAGAGAATAGCACTAACATTTCAATTGGTAATTTTCCCAGCAAGCGGAAGTGCAAGTGGTGACTCCTTCATCTTTCTCACAGCTATCCTTTCTCAGATTTTTAAAACTTAATCTATAGAATAAAGCCTTCCTCATTGTATATAATTCTAAAGACTAAAAAAATGTAAAAAGGCATAATATATATCTAGTGATCTATCAACGCACAGCCCAAACCACTGGACGGCTGTTATGACGAAGACGAAGACTGTATGTGGTAGTCGAGCACGCTTCGGCACGAATTGGGCCAGCTCGCACCGGGGAAGTACCACACCCCCACAGAAGACCGGCGTGAAATGGCATTCTGCTGTGTTTCCTTCGGTGAGTGGGGGAGCCGGAGGCCCATATCCTTTTCCTTACCCTTCCCAGTCCTTTTCTTTATTCCTATCGCCAATCCTTTCTTAATCCCTTCCCAAAAAGTCGGCAATCCATTTGTAGAGGCGTAAGGTCTGCATAGGATCTTATGCCTCTACAAATGTTCATGGGCGGTGGTAGCGCTTACCATCAGGCGTCCCACCAGCTCCATTGCCGACTGTAACTTAAAAAAAAAAAAGACGTTCGCTTAGAAAGGCATCGATAAATTCTATCCCCAAGGGAATAAAATGGGAGATGAAAGTTTGTATAACAAAAATAAAATTAAATCAAATTGACCTCCTCCTCCTTTAGGTGCATTTTAATTTGAATTGATATCAGCCCTGTCTGTAGGAGGTCGAGAGCTAGGGATACGAAATTGCACCCATAGATAGAAAAGTACACCACACAGAAACATCTTGTTATCGGGGTTTGCGTTATTTGAATACAAAAATAAACACATGTTTTATTTACCGATAGCTGCAATCAGAGTGTGTGTAATATTAAATCTCATTTAATCCAATATGTAGAGGACTTTGACTTAACATAAACTTGTGACCTTTGGCGGGGCTAATCGTGGAAATGGGTTATGGATTTATGCGGGAAGTGCCCAAAGTTGGCCGTACGGGGTAACGGATTGTTGTAACGTTGTTGTGAGGCTTTGTCTGTGTTGTTGAGTATGTAGGTGGAATAGATTAATGGCAACTTGTGTCGATGGTCGATTTTCAAAAATGAATCTAAAACGCTAATGAATTCGAAATTCGTAATTATTACATACTAATTGCGCCCCGCGGTTTTACCCGCGTAAGTCCGTATCCCGCAGGAGTATCGGGATAAAAAGTTGTCTATATATTATTCCAGTTGTCCAACTATCTACGTATCAAATTTCATTGCAACCGGTTCAGTAGTTTTTGCGTGAAAGAGCAACAAACACACACACATCCTTACAAACTTTCGCATTTATAATATTTGTAGGATTAGTAGGATAGGAGGATGAGCTATATCTGAAAAAGGTTTATAACATATGATAGACAAGTTTAAAAGCAATGATTATTGTTAAAATGAATCATTAAAATACAGATGCTATTAAACCCATCAAAACGGAATGTTGTTTGTATGTGGATAGAACAAACAGGCAGACCGAAATTGATGGTTGTTTTGCTACCGGTTCACAAGTATTTTATTAATATCCTTTATGTATACATTTTACAAAGCTTCATTTACGTGCGAAAATAATAACAAAATGCAATATTTCAATAGCGGTGAACTTCGTCTGCCAAACAGATATACTGGTGAAGTCTGCGATTGATTGCAGTCTGCAAGTTGGCAGGCGAGCGCGGCGCCGCCGCGTCTGCGGCCGCAAGGTCAGCTCACTTCCGATGAGCTGCGATATTTGGAGGGGAGGAGATATCAACAATGTCGATCTTCTGTCAGTGATTATAGCCGAAGTCAACATTTGGATCAAGACCCTGACATAGCTTATTTGACGAGCGGGCCGGTAGTGTAAATGGTTTGAGTTGGAGTATAATTACATGATTAAATTGGTTTAACGATTTTGTGTATTTAAAATTTGATTGTTCAGTGTAGGGCAAACAGGGCAAACACAATTCGTGTATGTTAATAGTATAATACAGTTTTATGTAAACAACTACAAATCATTAATTCCAAGTTGGTATAAAAGGAAATCAATTTATTTATTTTTTGCTTATCGAAAAAGCTAACCCAAGGATAATTTTTATCTTCATAAGTTCCTTTTTACAAATTACTGACATCAATTTTTCGAGTCTTTTGTGTAGCATTCAATAAAAAGGTCGTGGGTCGAAAATAATAAAAGAGAGTTTTCCTGCCATTTTATTGAACGTTTCGGTTTGAGCAAAATTACTTTTTATCGAAACTGTTCATGAAAAATTTTCACTTAAAATGTTATTATTGTAACAAGAATAGACAATATCTGATGTTGTTTTGATTGCTTTTAAAGTTTGAAAATCGTTTATGTTGGTTTATTTGTTTTCCTTACCTCGTCCAAATCTGCTGCATGCCACAACATATTTACAACAAATTAATATATAATTACTCCACACAACCCTTAAGTTTCATCATATTCATAAAAAATGTATAGAACAAAATAATTAAACAACATTGATCCAACATCTAGTCCGGTAAAAGAGCTCAATTCCCTTAAATCCTAAATCAATTTCATAATTAAAGAGAAAACCGTATTATTGGCGATAGCGGAGGAAGGGCTGGCAACTCTAATCTTAATGAATCCAGCGAAGCTTCGGTTTCAATTAAAGCATGCACCTTACACGTGCTGACTGGATGCTGTATAAGTCTATCTATCTATATTCAAGAACGGAAGATCCCTTTTCAATAACTCGGCTTAGCTGGGATACTACGAAACTCCATTTCAACACCTTCAGGTAAGGTTATTTGATGTGAGAATATATTTACTATCTGGTATTAGGTTATCACCATTATCATCAGCCTGATACGTTCCCACTGCAGGGACGTGTCCCGGTAGAGGGGACGTATGACCTCC
The DNA here is from genome assembly GCF_012273895.1 of Zerene cesonia. Lineage (NCBI taxonomy): Eukaryota > Metazoa > Arthropoda > Insecta > Lepidoptera > Pieridae > Zerene > Zerene cesonia. The sequence goes on along the minus strand of NC_052130.1, from coordinate 6,704,954 downwards.
TATGACGATTCAGGCCATACTCCGCCATGCTAGCACGTATGGGTTATCAGATGTCACATGTTTTCAATTTTTATTTCTATTCTTGGACATCACTTTCTTCACGGTGTTTTCATTCACCTTTACGGGCAGTGGTGGTGTGGATAATGTGCAGACAATTTGAAAAAGATAACGTATTGTTTGTAAAATTTATGTGTAATGTAAATTGTGGTAATCGAAAATATATCATTACTCAAAAAAAAGTTACTTAATTATTTTCCTGATAAATGTTCCCAAAAATTATGTTTCCATGTTCATTTATATTAAAAAATTTGCTGCTGCCTGCTGTTAGTGGCATATAAACATCTTCGTATATTTATTTAACTCGCATACAAATGCTCCTGGAATGTCCCAAAAGGTTAACAAATAACAGACAAGTTTACTTAAGATAAAAAAGCGACACGTGTCTCATAATCCCGGACTAATTATCCGGCTGAGCAAAGGGAATCAAGAAGGGGGAGTGTAATACCCAGCTTTAGTGTACTTAAAAATACGATGTCTTCGATATTATCAATGGCTATTGGACGGATGAAATCAGTGGGATATCGTCGCATCTTAGTAACTTCATAAATGTTTTTCTTCTTGAGGGTAGTGTTTTTTTAGAACTAAATGTTCATGTTAATATGCATATAATTATACTAATTTTTATATTAACCCCTTGCAACTCTAATACAATGTAAATATATCAAAACGGTTATAAAAAGACTTCTCTTCTGATTCTGATCTTGTGTTTCAAAATACAGATACTTTATTTACAATTACAATTGTTTTTAAATCAGGTCGTTCCGAAATCTAAATAAACGTTTCTAGAATAAATATTTGATTTTTTGTTTGTTTATTACGATTGAACCAAAATCTACTACACTGATTTTAAACATTAACTATTTACAATGATTGAAATGCAAGATCCCCTAGGCTAAGCGGCCTTCTATAATTTAACTCACGAACTTTACCAACCTTACCACATTATTATAAACCCAAGTCTCGCCTCTAATTCATCGAATGTCGCAAGCCGATTGAAGCAAACTGCTATGTAAAGAGGAATTTTAAAAGTCAACCTCCATTGTACCCTCATGTTTTATGTTGATTTGCCGCTCGATTCAATCTTTACACAATTTATTATTTACCTAACGTTAACCCGGAGGGATTCTGTTTTATTAATGTCTGTAATGAAATTATCTTACATTTGATTTTTCACTTGGACATTTTTACTTTAAGCATTTCGAGCGAGAATTATTTTAAGCGAAATTGCTTTTCGTTTGCAAATATTACAATAGATAAAAAAACTTACTTTTAAAATCATACTAATATATTATGATCTCACTGCACACACATCACACTCAAAGCAGTGGTGGCTCAGTGGTGAGAACCTCGGACTTCAAAATCGATAAGTCGGGGTTCGAGACCGGGCGAGCGTGCAGAAAATAAATTGATTTTTCAATTTATCTGCACATGTGGATAACATCACCACTGCTTAAAACGGTGAAGGAAAACATCGTGAGGAAACCGGCATGTCCAAGAATCAAAAGTTCGACGACATGTGACATCTGCCAACCCGCACTTGGCCAGCGTGGTAGATTATGGCCTGAACCCTCATAGGAGGCCTGTGTCCCAGCAGTGGGAACATATATGGGCTGATGATGATGATGATGATGATGATTGACGTGTTAATATAAAAGATATTTTGTTTTCGCAATTTAAAAAGGACATCAAGCTTACGTAATCGTAAAGTTACCCGGCCACACTCATTCGTTGTGTTGTGTGCGCGTTTCCAGCGGATAACTTCGCCAATTTGCGGCTAACGACCGAAAAAGATTCACTTTGTGCCATTCGATAGCGAATCTGACATGCTTTTAGTTTTTCGACGTTTTAATCACAAATTTGCAAGCTGTTACATTCAATTTTCGGATGAATTTTACTGTAGTCTGTTATTTTCTGTTACTCGAGTCTACTCGTCTGGTCTCTCAATAAAACTAACTGTCACGCATAAGCAAACAGTGTTTAAATCATCTTTAAATTTGGCATGTAAGAATAATAATGATTGCAAAAGCCTGAGAGTGATACAAAATGAGTGGTCTAAACGGTAAATTTGGCTGTAAGAATCCGCCTTGTAATTGTAGTTGAAGACTTAAAACCAGAAAATTTCTAAAATGTACCGTTGACATTTACATCTTTATTATTTATAGAATACGCAATATAAAATGTAAAATCTTGTAAAACACAACTCCGTCACCCTTGTCTAGTAGAAAATCCATTGGAACAATGTATAAACCACACGAGTTAATACTAAAAACAACACAGGTCAAAAAAGCTTGTCAGCTGATATAAATTCAGAACAAAATGTTATTAAAGCGGCGGTTCCAAACCGCTCCCTTTGAGAGCTTACCGAAGTTCCTCCGAACAGTATAGTGCAGGTGCTGCCGATCATTTATCTTCTAACAACTTGCGAACTACAACTCTTTCCCAAGCGCTATATTTTCTTTGGAACAGTTTTGCAAACAAGTTAGAGATGGTGTTCAAATATCTGTTGAATTATGCTTATTACTATAAATAAATGGAAGTTATAGTTGAACCGCAAAAATAAATGGAAGTTATAGTTGTACCGCAACTATAACTTCCATTTATTTATATTCTTCCACATATATCAAAACACATTCAACTTCATGATACAATTTATAGTTTGGGGCTCATTGGTAAAAATTATTACTCAGAACAAAAATTTGATTTTAGATAAGAAGGTGTTTTAATAAGAAACTACCGGTGCAATTGTTCGTAAATATAGGGTAGGGATATTAATACCTGTTTGAACAGTATGTACCAATGAAATACGCGACGCAGGTTTCAATCCCGTCTTGAGATCGGTTAATTTATTCTTTAAAAATTTCTCAACAAAATATTATTTAAATGCCTCTGTTGTATTAACAATAATCACTGGGAGATAAATAAATTCCATTAGAACATTTGATGAATATGCCATCCGCGTCTCGAAGTATAGAGAAACTACAGAGTGTAGACACTAGACACGTCATTTGCAATAGACAACGTTTGACGCGGCCGCTGCTCGCTACTTGCGGTCCGCACTCCGCACTCCGCACCAGCTCTCCACCCGTACTCTGCACACTCCGGTGTAGTTTATCCTTCGCAATTTATCTCGGAACACTCAAAGGCAAACAATTTACGAACTTTTCAATGATTAAATGTGTAAGTTTTACGTAATATTGTTCTGGAGTTTTATAGTATGACTATTATATATTGTTTTAATAAACTATATAAAACAATAAGTGCCTTAAAAAGCTATAGTGCTACTACAAAAAATACAAATATTATATTATATTGTAATAACGAATTGTTCATTTAAGAGCGTTTTATTTTCTTCATCATCTATATTCAGTCTCAGAAAAATAGTTCTGTATAGACAGTTAATTATAAACGTAATCAATTGATTGATCATAAAATGATTTATCTTTGAAACAAATTCATCTTCAAGTATTAACAAGTCGAACAGCGCTAGTCCAGCGAAATAAATTTTTGTTTAACTTCATTGAGTACACAAAAGTTGCGGCGGGAAGTTGAGGAAATTACAATATTGCCTCTTAATTTAGCTCTATGTAAATATATTAGGGAGTTGCCCGTCACTAGAGGTTCCTAACAGACACTGAGAAAGTATTCAAATTAACTTGTACATCGAGAAATTCTATAGCGAACATTTTTAATAAAAATTAATATCAATTTTTGGGATGGGAACGCTTTATTCAAATATAATGGGTGCTAAAATATTATATAACGGGAATTTCGTATTTCCAGCATCATTGAGAGGCTGTTTTCGCTTTGTTCTGCTACTTTCCATTGAAAGCAAATTAAAAATTAAACACTTCTGAATTTCAAATCAATTCAATGTAACGCAACAGTTACGTTAAACGACCAATCGAACAGAACCAGGTCCAGCCTAGTTGCAATATTTTCTAGGCAAATAAATAAAAAGCAATAACATACATAAATACATAATGTATATAAAAAGCAAAGATCCACGAAAACTCCGCATACAGTATGACCGGAGGGCCGTAATGGGCTCGATCCAACTTTTGTAATGTGACAGCTCGGTAAGTGAGGTAATGGCGAACTTGATAGCAATCGATTAAGGCTGGCCGAAAACGTCAGTGTTTCCGAGGGAATTGGCAAGCAGCGTGAGGGAAGAATTAATGCTTACCTAGCCGTGCCCCGCGGTTTCTCCTAAGGATAAAAATATGGGCACAAAGAAAAATTAGTTTTAATTATGGTCCGTTTCAAGTGGGTGAAACCCGAGTGTTAAGGAGTACATACAAACATATAGGTAAAGCTAAAAGCTAAAAGAGCCTGAACTACATTGAATCAACGACACAACATCCAAGCTTTGATATTATTACTCAGATCCATTGTAGCACCCATTCCGATAGAACTATAATTAGTCCCACAATGTATTTTAGCAACAGTGTTGTTTTCTCTGCGCCATACATTTTGTTAAAGGCTTAATTAATCCACCGATACGTGTATGTGAAATATTCGAAGTTTTAGCTTTATACATAATACAACCGACGCGGGTTGTATTATGTATGAGACCTAAAGTTATTTCTATAAATTAAGCTCAAATCGTACAGATTGCAACAAAAATTGCTTAATTCAACATACTTTTTAAATGTTTGTTTCATTGTATATCAATTACTCATTTAGTTATAGTTAGCTATTACAGAAAATATGAATGAATGCTATGAATAAAAAAAATATATTTCAATGTGTTCCACAACTTTACTGACGTTTTTTATGCGAAAATGTATTCGTTTGTTTCTCGTAACGGAGAAATTCAATAATATGTTTACTATATAATATGTTACTCGAGATAATTAGAAGGCTGGAGGGTTACGAAGGCTACTTTTTACCGAAATAAAACACATCTTTCGCATGAGAAATTCCGTAGGCGAGTAATCTAATTATTTATTAATACAATTTATAAAGCGATAGTCAGAGATGGATCGACCTTTTGCAACGTCCATCTAATTAAAGTATTGAGAGAGGAAAGTGCAGAATTCCTTTAAACTTACTAAAACTTTTATTGGAAATATATTTTAGTTCAGCGAATAAACTAATAAATTCGCGAAACCGCTGGGCAGAGCTGCTGAGGAAAAACTAATAGAAACTTATAGAAAACCTTATATAACTATGATTTTATCCTTAAGTTGTGAGTGTGGCTTCATAAGGCGTCATGGGAAAAATAAATCTGGCTCGACCGTTGAGTGGGGCTGCGACGTAAATAATGCTTTACGGTATTTTTTTCTTGGAATAAATCACACCAACCTCAAATTATGTATCTAATAATTCTTAGTATTAACTACCGCTGCACTGATTACAAAATAGGGAGCCAGCCATATTTTAGTATGCTGGTAATAACTGTGTTCGTGTTTTTGGCATTATCAACGAATGTCACAAATAAAGTAATTACATATTATATAACTTTTCAAGTGGGTAACTATGTTAGCCCGTAATTGCAACAATATAAATGCGAGAGTAAGTCTGTTTCTCTGCTCTAAGCTAAAGCATTCACGACCAAATCACAAAAATAATTTGGATGAAATTGGCCGACGCGTGATACCGATAAACAACTATTTTTACACTTCTTTTAATATACTATGTTAGAAGTAAAAATTATCGTTGTTACATGGTTTAATAGCACAGAGTACTATACTATGATTTAAATGTCATTAGAGAACGATAATAAATATACACAGTGCACGTAATTTTCACGACAACAATTTGAACAATAATTTTTCACTTCAACAAAGCTTCACGAAAACTAGATTTTTCGAAACCTTATAGAAGATTGAACTAAAGAATCGAAACAGGAAGATACTGGTTTACCTATCTGTCTTATTTTGATACATTGTTTTTTTATTTTATTAAATACAAGTACATTTTAGTACAGGAGACTATGCAGTAAGTAATTCTTTCACAAAATAATTGCATAGAAAACCTTGATCAAGGCGAAAATTAGTAAAAGTGTAAAGTAATAGTCGCCGCGAGCTGCGAGCGGAACTGAACTGTAATAATGATGAATGGCTCCACTTAATTCGCAATTAAAACTTGGAGTTCTGTGAAAAATGTTATATTACGTGACATAATTAAATTCACTTGCTTTATCGATACTCCGTTTGGGTGTGCTTGAGTTTCTATATAACGGCTCAAACGATTTTAATTGAAAAAATACTTAATTGATACTTTTTGTTTGTTGAAATCGTGTTGAGATATTTAAGGTTGCCTTCTGGAATGGAGTTTATTTCAAAGATTTTCATATAGAATCATTCAGAATACACTAATTCTATTGAGTTTATAGTGTTATACTATTCAAATGCCTAAATGTTAAAGAGAGGCGTCTCTCACAAAAAAAAATTAAACTTTGATGCAAATTTTAAGGCCAACATTCACATCTGGACTGAATGCGTAAGTTAGCGGTCAGATTTCCAAATTCTCTACGTGCTTTAGCATTGTTTTCAATTTATTATTTTGTACGTAAAGTTTAATTATACTTGCTCCGCGAAACATCCATCGCATAATAAGCTGAGGGTTGTGTTGTTTCCCATTTCATAAATTATTCACCTTCTTAAAAGTTTCAAGAACACTGCTTCAATCGATTCGCCGCTCAAGTGACCGTCAGTTAATTTTTCATGACGATCGATGGTGGCCTTGGTGCTTTCATTAAGTTAGATAATAATTATTTAGCCACTATTATATTTCACGCCGGCGTTCTATGGGGGTACTTCACCGGTGCGAGCTAGCCTGATTCGTGCCGAAGCATGCTCAACTCCCACAAGATATTCTTTTTACAATATTAAATTTTAAGCATTGAATATACAGTAATAGGAATTGAATATACAGAGCCATTAGCAAAAGTTCATCGTCATATCGAGATGCACAAGGGCCCAAAGGGGAACACAAAACCTATCATGTTAATCCGAAAATGTTCATTGTCCCCTCGTCTATCGCGGAAATCGTAAGTGACAGACGGACGGACACTTTGCATGACGTGGGTAAGTGCGAATTTCATTTATTGTTAGCAGAAATGTATAGGACTCCTAGATGATGTCGGGTGATAGCAAGATGAATAATGTATCAGGTATATTGAAATGGTATATCACTTTTACGAGCTGAAAAAGGATATTTTTTGATCCGTCGCTACGGGAGTTCAATGTCTTTACTACAGGATAAATAAAAGATATTAGAAGGGTCTTGTGGGCAAAGCAGGCGCACCATTCTTACTTGAAAATGCTCATAATATTATGAACGTTTTCACATCTTCAATTGTCTATACAATATGATAACGTGTATGTTGATAAAAATTATATAATAACAAACAGATTGATTTGTCGGAAATGATGAAAATGTGGAGATACATGGGCCAAACGATAAATAAAATACCGTGGTATCTCATTACAATATATTTTTTATAAATTTTTCTAGGTAGTGAATATGGAACCCAATTTAAGTACCGCTTCTGCTTCTAAATAATGAATATATGAAAAACTTATACGTATTGTGAGTTCCAAAAGTCGAGGAGCAAAATAAATGACATTGACTTTGACGAACGATTCGGTGAAGGGTGTAGCGCATCAGGAGATATTTATAAAATGTTAGGATTTGTTTGAATGGATAACATTTCACTATATTTCCTAGAGCGCAGCGAATAGCGGAGTTTATAAAATGCTGACATAAATGTACTTTTATTTCCAGTCGAAGCCAGGAGTTAACTTTCAGCTTAGAGTACCGACATGTTCCATATGCCCAGCGAATGGAGTTTAGTTAAGAGATTAAAGTGAAGATTAAACGAATTCTATGAATTTAATTTTTAGTTTTATAGCATTGAAATGCTTATAAATTCTATGAAATTTGTTGCAGTATAGGAGTGAGCAATGTCGCCAGCGACACGGATACCCTCTAAGTGCCAGGTAGATTTCACACCAGGTACCTAGGTGATCGGTCTAATTTTGCGGCTGCAAAATTAGAAAATAAATCATGGTTTAAAAAAACATATGCAGTTTAAAGTGTTTAAGTGGCCAACACTTACAATAAACGCTAATAAATTTTCAAATATTTACAAATTACATTTAAATTTAATACTTCTCTCTCCCAAATAAGGTCACAAACGTCCTTGGCAGGAAGATACTACTCCAATTTCTAAAATGGGACCAAATGTAAAGTACTTCCTGTCAACAAAAAAACGCGTCAATCGGTTAAAAACCCAAGGGGTTAGTAAGTAACAAACCAAAAAAAAAATAAGACGAATTGGGACGTAGATCCAAAAGACATCTAGTTTTTATTAAGTAAAGAAATATCATTACCCACATACAGCACGCGAGTAAGTTGCGCAGTGATGTATGGAGTTAGATCTGATATTAACTCGCAACAATCCGAAGTACCTAATGTATATACAATCCATACTTCGTGCATAATAAAATAGATTTCTGTGTTCATTTCTTTGTATGAATAAAATGTTTTGAAGTTATATTTAAAGAATATAATCAATACACAGTTATTAAAAAATAAATAAAGCAATGAAATTTTTAAGGAAAGAAAATATAATTAGTCAAATTATGATAGAGCAGATTTTTTGGTATAAAATCGCTACTCACCTTTGATTTAAGGTTGTAGGTGTGCCTGTTTTCTTTTCCTCACTTTCTTCCGTTTCCGTTATCAATCCACATCCCTTTCTCTTAAAAGCGAGCAACGTATGTGCAGAGGCCATACTTCTTCCAAAATGTATATAGGCGGTTGTGATCTCTTACAATCTCGGGAAATACCAGCTCGGTTGCCCGCTGTAACGTTAGAAAGTATCTCAATATAGCAGCGGCCCAACAAGGCCAAGTACTTACGGATAAATGACGGGGTATCTATGTTACATTAATCTTTCCTTACAAAATGTTTTTATTATTATATTTGTATCCCCTAATCGATGTATAAATAACAAGAAGCGCGATGTCGGAAATAGAAGTGTATTTATAAAAACATCTCCCTTACTTAAGTTGTTTTCCTCAATTCCTCAGCACGTTTTTAAAAACGCACTTTCTTGCATCTTGCATCTTCTTGCAACTATATGTTTGTTTTCATTTGTTTCTAGGCATATAATTAGTTAAATACGCATTTTCCGTTGATGCAGATAAAATGTTCTTTTTTTTTTAAGTTTCTAATGCGGTCTCCAACAAGACGTTTGACGTTGGACGTTTTTCAATAAGAGAACTGAGACTGAGAGAGAGAGAGAGAGAGGTTTATTTCGAGAGCAGCACATAATCTACTTTTTAACGGGACAATCTGTGAGCTAAATTTTAATATTAAAATTATTTATCGCTTCATTATACATGAAATAGATTAATATAAAATATTTATAAAAAATTATCGTTGTTATTATAGGTAAGATAGAACACAATAGCCAGCTTATATGATTACAAAGTGACACTGCACAGATCACTACACCAGGTAATCTGGCTTATATATTTCTAAAGAGGAGATGGAATAGACAAATCACAACGGTAATCAAAATCATCACAACAGTGTGATTGTCATCAAAAAGTTTGAACCCTACTTTACTAATTTTTAAACGTTAAAATATCTTCGAATTGACTTGTATTAAGTATAATAATATATGTAGTAACATACGCAGCAGTAATCGCTTTGTTCATGACAGAAATGGACTTAAAGTGAAATCGTGCGATTCTCATTACGCCGGCAGTTGTCAGTAATTAGTTTGGTGGATATCTGGAGCGTGTGCCCGCGGTCCGCGCCACCAGAACATGTGTTTAATTGGTTTAATGAAATTCGTTTTTAAATAGGATTATTAATTTCTCCTGGATGTTACCTGACTTTGAGATGATGTTTTTGATGCATTTAGTAATATTGAGAGCTGGCGATTGTAACAAATAAGTAGAATAATTGGAGAAAGTTTTGATATTAAGTTAATAATAGTATAGAACATAATTCTCAAAACGAAAACAGAAAAATTAAAGCACTCGAATGCGATGAGAAAACACATAATACTTTACTTGTATGCACCGCGTCTCTTAGTTGACATTTGAGCCTAGTTTGGTATTAATACTTCCCTCTCCGCCGCAGTCATCATAATCATTATATAAGATTACTAACTTATACTTAATAAATAAAAATTTATTAAACACACTGAATATGTTTATACTATTAATTATTATAATCTGTTTGTACAGTGGAGAGGTATATAACGATGATATAATATACCTTTTACGACAAGACCCAATTAAATTCTTATCACATTACGTTTTGTAAAATGATATGTTTCGTATATGCTTTATGTTTGTATATGACTCTGTCTATAAGCTGCGGCGTCGCTTCAATAACTAAGACATGGATCCAAACTATTGTAGTGTGCGGCACCACTCACAGCACCGTCGTTATCTCGGTATCGGCAACTCAATTACTCCGCCTTTACAACCCTAGATCCTGTTGTGCATCGCTCCATTGTAACGATTATTTACTCAGATATGGGTGTGATAGGAAATTGTGTTAAGATTATCGCTTGCTATTTAATCCAAATGTCATTAGGAGTGTGTATTTTGTTTTGTTTATAAATAAATCTTACAGGTATGTTATATGAAAAAATAGACCCCTGAATATCACTCATCATTCATGTCCAGTAATATAAAAGAAAAACTAAACTAAAATAAACTTTTGATGCAGGATTACTTTTTAAAGAAGCGATCGTCCATGTATGCTTTTATTTTTTGTCATAAAAAATGCAACAGTAGAAACCAAACCATTTTGATGCCTATGTATAAAAAAAACAGTTTATTACTGGGTACTTTGATAACGTATCCCAAAAATCACGTTGCAAAAGATTATTAGCAGCATTATGCGCTCTCAGAGACACCGCTAACGCCCCCAACATCTTAACTCTAAAATTTTATAATTTTGGTCAAAATTAAATCCCATGTCCGAAGATAATAAAAGTGTCAAAGTATGTTATTCTAAGTAAAAGACGCAACCTGTCACTTATAGAGTATCATGCTAATTTATTTACGATTTTGTTGAAGATATCTCGAAACTTTTACAACAGTAGTCAAAGAATTTTAACGAATAACTTCCTATGTGCTTACTGAAAGTATCAAAATGGTTTATATATGCAGACACATACAGTTCGTCAGCGTATTTACAATTGAGCTGTGGACACGGAAGTTCGCCAGCGCAGCCCGTGTCGGCTTAATTAAAACAATTAAAGCTCACAAGTGATTGGCTGACGTTCGGTAGTCCGATTGTGTTTGGATAACTCTCGCATCGGGTGAAAACGAATGCGTGCTTCGTATAGAGTACCTTGAACCTGATATTACCTGATATTACAAATCGACTTAATTGATGTACACATTTTTTTTAATTTCTTACGATGTTCTATTGGCGGTTGGTTGTGGTTTCTACGGTTGCAATGTTATACTGGCAAATTTTAATTTCAACTAACAAATTTCATACTTCCCCCAAAAAACTAAGCAGAAATATAAATTTATTTCTTAGTAAAAAGTTGACTTAAACTTACTTGAATATATGTTCGTATGATGGGTGTAATCGTATTTTAATTTAAAAAATGTTCAATAACAAATAAGGAGATTAAGAAAACATCGAATCATAACACATTTTGAGTTATAACATGATGTGTTGCAGCTCACGAACAAAATCCAGACGTCGCACGTTGAACAAAAGAAAAATTCTACGACAAAACGGTTACAATAGTTCCGATTGAAGCCTAAGCAAACAGGCCAGATATTGAGATGAATGAGACGCACGTACAAACAACAGCAAGTTAGAAAGTAACGGCACATAAGGCTCGTAGCATCGTAGGCCGTAGCCGAGCGGCAGTATTGTTTCGTAGCCGCGTCGCGTAGCACGTCTACGCGTTATATTTTTCTCGTAAACGTAATGTGCGAGTGGTACATATTATTACACCGGGTGTAACTGTTATGTAGAAAAGTGGATAAATTTCTATCAAGCAAACAGACGTACAATATCATAGTGCGAGGCAATGCGAGCGGCTTCTACGGCTTCGAAGGTAAACCAAAGCTGCGATCCACTTTTTATTTGCAATTTTCTAGGTCAGTTATTTCAAAAAAGTTCTGTAAGAGCAGAATAGAGAGTAGATTTATTTTTAAATTCAATATAAATTTATTTAGACGGTGCATTACGGTATTTGTCTGCGAAGTAATTTATGAAACTGCTTTCTAGTATCCTTTAGTCTTTTGTTCAATATAATTTTTTTTTCATAAAACTCGTGTAAAGAAATTGGTAACGTAAAGTACAAATTCCGAAAATTAATTGCTTTCAAAAGCATATTATATTTGCATAAAAACTTATTATCCGTTTGCATTTAGTAAAATAACTTTTATCTCACACGTATGACGTTATAACATTTTTAATTGAATTTTAAAAGCTTGAAAGTCCATTTAACGCTCTAAATCACAGACCGAAATGCCGCAGCGTATAAATGTGATGTAATTTACTGCGATGTGGGATTAAATATTTTCATACTTTGATATTGTTGCAAAATATAGTTTGTATGATAATCTCATTATTAATGCAAAGTATGATACGAGTGTGAAACTGATAACAGTGATTTCAAAAAAATTTCAACCCTTTTACATTTTTTATAGAATAAGTTATCTCAATCAAAACAAAATCAGACTTACTGACACTTTGACTTTGTTTAAATTTAGTACAATAGGCCTAGAGCCTCGAGCAGGTAGACCTGCTTGTAGACGAAGACTTAAACCTTAATGAAACAAGCAATCATAGATCTACATAATTGTGCGTATGAAGTGTGTGTGCTTAACACATAGTCTGTCTCCTGAACATCTCAATAATTTTTATTATAAAATATGTACACAAGCCTTTGTAAGAGTCGCGATACTAAATATATCATGTCTTGAATATTATAATATAGATTTATTGCACATGTTATGTTTCATCGTCTTGCGTGCACATTTGAGAGTTTGCAATTTGACCATCAAATACGTGCATCAGCAACCATTTTTTCATGCTGATAACATATCTGTGCTCTATTTTGATATAACAATTTGTTTTTTCTTCACCGGTTTAAATAGCATTCCTTATATTATAGTAATTAAGCTATATACTCAGAGTTTATGATTTTTAATTTCTAAATCTATAAAACATGTTATTTAATTGGTAAACTTTCAAACTTTTTATGACGATTCAAAAGCGCTTTTATAAGAAGACTAATTGAATAAATAAATGCTTGAGTTTGAATACGACAACACTACTTGACTTGATGGTGAGACACAGATCTTAAGTAATCTTAAGTAATAGCTCGCGTGTCGTATTGTAAGCTATAAAGTATTGAATTCAAAATGTTCAGCCTTCCGTAATATCAATACCTACGCAATATAAAGAACTACTCATACACTTGTTTATTTTTTTCCCTCCTCTCTCCTATACGGCAGGGTATCCAGTGACTAAAACAACTTAAAACTCAATCCATCGATTCATTCTACCTGTAGATTTCTTTTAGAAGCACTTTCGATATTTAGATATTATCGTCTGAATACTTATTAATTATCACAAAAACAATTCTACTACTTTTCTCAATGTGTGTGAAGACATTTTGTAAAGACAAGGTCAATTAATCCCGATAGGATTTAATAGAGCAATTAGAAAGTCATGAAAACGCGTAATCTGTCTGCGTAAGCACCTCACCTTTCATTCGGGATTATTGTTGTTCGTAATAGGATTTAATACAAAGTCTGGGGTTTGCTTTACCTCCAATTTGCATACGTTTATAGTTTTACACAGATGTTATCTTATATAACTCAAGTTAAGGAAATGTTTATATTCAATATTGGTTAAATTCCGATTCGAAGTCATAAGAATAAAATCGATTATTCGTTGTATGTTTTATTTGTCATTTCTTAAAAATAATTGTTTCTTAGTTTAGCTATAGGAATTGGTTTATTTGATAGGAAAACGCAGACTGTTTCATATGGAAGTACGTGTATTTATTGTTGGGATTTACTATTATCATTAGCCATTCAGCCCAGTTTCACCCGTGTATAACACGGGCCTATATATGGCCTGTATCACTCAAGGTTCACATACATGTCCAACACGTGAAAGAACCTTTGAATCGTTCTACTAATTCCTGAATCAACAAACCTGGACAAACAAACAAAGCAATTTATACTATTATTTATTGTACAGGTAACGTCATTAACGCTGTATGAACTAATTGATGATTTTAATCTGAAACTGTATTGTTTGAAACGTTATAAAGAGAACTAATATTTAGTCATTTTATGATAGTATATTGCATATTTTGTAAATGAGATTCATTGAGCGAATTTAAAATTATTATCTTTGAAAAACACATCAGTTAACGACCGGGCCACATGACTATAAATCATATAATATAAACACATTAACACACAACCGGAAATCGTACATTTACACGTGCAAATCTCCGCAATGGATTATCGCGCGTCAAAGCCCGCCGCTGATTAATTACGCCACTCAACTAATGAAGCGAAACTTTTGTCGGAAAAATTTTACCGGAAAATATAGACGCTGTACGGAAATCACTCTCACGTTCACGAGGAAATGGGACAATTTGAGACAAATTGCGCACGGCGAGTGTGGAGTCGGGTGGGGGCATAGCGCTAGTGACAGCGACGCGGCCCTATGTGGGGCAAGAAATAAACCAGACTGGATTTAGTGGCGGAAACATTGCCTCGAGTAGTAAGAGATGCATACGTAAAAGAACACTTAATTATTACGAACTAGCTGCTCCAAGCGGTTTCACCCGCGCAAGTCTGTATCCCGCATGAATATCGGGACAAAAGCAGCCTACGTGTTATTACAGTTGTCCAGCTAGCTACGTACCAAATTTAATTGCAATCATTTGAGTAGTTTTTGCGTGAAAGAGTAATATACATACAAATACGCATACTCACAAACCTTCGCATTTATAATATTAGTAAGATAATTTTGTTAATTATACACATATATGGACATAAATACACTTACATGTTATTAATTAAAACCCATGGATTGAACAGGGGCCTTTTGTTGGACATTTAAATAACTAATCATTGCTAATAAGAACAATCCTATGAAACTTTCAAATCCTATAAAAATGTATGATATGTAGTATAAAACAACAATAAGGCGAAGCAGATAGCATTTATAATTAAGTCTAAATACAGTACTGCTAATATATTATAGGTCTATTAAACAGTAATGAAAGCAACATAACATCGCTGTTGAAACGCACCGCAACTGTCAATGGTTACTGCATGCGATTGCGATAGCAAATTAACCCAAATTATTGTTAATAAGGCACACGCTTTTATTGATAGCTACAATCTAAAAGCTCTAATCTGACATAAAATCTAATAGCATTCTATTCGTTTCAAGTTTCGGCTTTGTTACTAAAATTATAAAAAGTAAGCAAGAAATAATTTTTTAACTGACGTTAACAAAAAACTAGTACTAAAAATAATTGTAATTTAACATGCAAGGAATATAGAAATATTAAACAATTTCCTAGCTTAATATGAAGGGGGTTGGTACCTTACTTAATAAACTGATTGAGGAAATTACATTCTTTATTCGAACCGCAAGGGAACATGCTTCCTGAGTCTGTGTTCCCCGACGAGTACAATCTGGAGGTCTTCAAGAGAAGAGTGAACAGGTACCTTCTAGGGAAGCGCGCTCCATCTAAGATCACATCTCAGCTTACCATCAGGCTAGATCGTGGTAAATAATGGTGGTGGAATAAAAAAAAACAAAAGGAAAACTATAAATATGAAGCACACTTGTGTCGCTGCTCGTGTGTGCGTCACGTGAACGCGCCCTTACTGGGCCACATCTGTGATTCCTGAAAGTTATGTATATGCTTTGTTCTAGCCATTCAAAATATGTTACGGTTAGAGCCAAATACATCATGTATAATTTGTTTGCAGTATGCTACCGAATATTTCTCAAGATGTCGAGATGCTTCATGTTAAGAAAATTATCTAAAGGTACATTACAATTTATAATAAATAATTAATGAGCAGACAGTTTTTGTACATTGAATATTTTTAAAGGAGTATTTGTTGACCCATATGGACGTTTTATAGACTCCAATGATTGTTTGTTTTTATGCATTTTGGTAATTGGTACTTATAATACGTGCATTAACTGCTAAATAATGTTCAATACTCATTTAAAGGATTTCTATCGTATTAGATTAGGCCTTTGCATTTTGTTAAGTTAACTTGTACGAACTACGTCGGCCCATCTCTCCAGTCACGTTGAGTAATGAGTTCAACCCCATAGCGCTATACCCGATACTATTTCTGCACTAAAACTGATGGAATTCACATTCCTCTCACACCGATTCTTACTTATGCAGCTCAATAATTTTAATGACTTTAAACTTTCCCAGGTACAAGGTACGAGGCAAAACTAAAAATAAAACGAGGCGATATAAATTTCAGAAAAAGCCTCTTTGATTCGATCACAGAACTACTTGAGACGTCGCAATCAGATTACTACAAGTCTATCGAATAAATCCCGATCAGCCTTTCTATTATTCGCGAAACAATCTCTCAATTATGTCGAAGTCCAATTTCTTTTGTTTATCCTCGAGTGTTTCCGGTGAATTGTTTTTGAACACCTTGAATATTCATAATTTTGTGAAAATGTCAACGAAAGTTTGGTTTATGTGAAGAGTGACGCATTATATTTCTTATTATCTAACTGACGTATAGCCATAGAGAATCTCTCAAAATATTACTAGCCGCTGACCCTGGCTTTGCATCGAGTTATAACAAAATAAAAACAAAAAATACGTCCACCCAACTATAATATGGCAATCCAGAAAGGAAATTTAAAATTCGTTAAACAGTTTGTGACTATATCCTTACAAATACCCCAAAATAAAATGCTCCGTATAATATTAGCTTAGACATATAGAAATAAGACCTACAGAAGCTAACAAGCTTAAGTGAAGTGTACATTTTACCAATTAACTAAAGGGAGAGAGAGCCTTACTTGTGAGTCATAGAATAATTCAAAACGCACTTCTCCAGTAAACCATAACACTTCTACTTCTACGTTCTTCATCTCATTGTTGTAACATCTTTTAAAGGGCTAGCAAACCTTCCAAGTCCGCCATAGTGACTCACTTGGTAGCCGCCTAACAAAAACTTTATACAAATAACAAATCTATGCTAAGAAGACCTTAAAATATATCGTTTGACGCAGTCTCAAGAAATCTCGTATAATAAACCTATACATATTCACACAATATGATTTATTATCCCCCAGCGTCCTCTATAACTCGGTCTTAGACAACTCGGGGATGCTGCATCGACAATGTATTCATATCAAAGGACTTGGATATGTGTCAGGTTAATACCGGTTATTGGTCTATAGGTGTGTATGATATACGAACCACTACACTAATTGGATGTTGGTGTATAATGAATATTTATACATTATTATTATTAGGTTAATAATTATGAGGACGAAAAACCTGACATATAACTTAATAAAATAAAGGCTATTTAATGCTGTTTTCGAAAAAAAACTTTAATACTTACGCATCTTACTAATCTACTTTAATTTAAAATGATTATTATATTTCACAAAATTAAGATAAGATTCTAAATAAAAAAATTAGGAAAATCTATGCTTTTATATTACATTTATGTTTACTAGCTTTTCACCCGCGGCTTATAAATGCCTAAGAATTTAAGTATTTCACAGCGGCAATAAGGCATCTCATAACTTATAATTATCTCCAGACACAATAATCATGTCATAAAGTCGCTCCGTTGCGACGTAATATAAATATAAACAACCAAACAAATTTTCAAATTCATCATATTATTTAACTTTGAATTATAGCCTTATGATTATTAGCTTAGTAACTAAGTAAAAGGAAGTGAACCATACTTGAAAAAATATACACTATAACAAAGTCCGACTTACGGGTAGAAGTTACTAATCTCTGCTGAAATACATTCAAAATGTAAATAATAGTTATTTATGAGTTCCGTTTCACAGCGCAACAAGTTTAATTCATACTTAAGTACCTATCAGCTGAAACTTATGCAATTTAAGTAAAACGGCGTTAAGCTGAATGAAGTTAACAATGGTATGCTTAAGTTATTAAACGCGAAATGCGAAAACTTAAACTTGATCTTTACTCTTGCTTAAATTATAAACCATCTATTTCCTGTGTATAATTAAATTATAAATATAATTACTCGAACGTTGTCAATTAGAATAAGTGCACGGTTTTTTATGAAGTATTATTTAATACATAAAATTTTATACGACGTGAATAGGAAAAAAACAAACTCTCTCTTCTTGGTTGCTGGTTTCCGATTCAACAACAGCGCTTCTCTATGATGTCTAGTTGAATAAATGAAGTTTTACATAAATATACACATTTTATCATAAATAAGAATCTTAGCTTTTACAGTTTATACAGAATTGTTTATAACGGCAATTTTATGGGAAATTGGTAGTCCCTACTAGCAAGCAGTAATACATTTTTATGTATACATTCTCTTACCTTTTTATCAGACTGAACATACAAACATCTCCGCCTACGAACATAGATAATGTCTCAGAAAGTGTGTTGCTTATAAAAAAGGATAAAGGGTATATGAAAGGACTGACGACGGCATTAAGGGACACGGGCCTTCGGATATGAAATGCGATATCACAATAACATATTATTCGCATTCCCTACGAGTGGCCAATACAATTTCTCCGCGGTCACACTCCGGCTGTCTCAACACACCTGCCGCCAATTTCCTACGTGATGCTGGCCCACACTGACATGAATTATTTACGTGACTATTGTCCTCGTCGAGAGGGCCATTCGCTTTAATGTATCTGCCCATGGAAAGTATTATACTTGATGTGTCTCGCTTCGTTGCGCCGCATTGTGGTTGCTTAGTTAAGAAATGGGGAAGCATGTTTTATTTATTTTGTTATACAGACAGGTAAAAGTATACTTGTATTATATTGATTAGTAAGATGTATTGTGCACTAAACATATGATTATACATTGTTAAAATAATATACGTATATACGTATGAAAATGAATTAATCTTAGCAATCTTTTTCAATATAATAGAATAAATTTATGAAATTATTGTATTGTCCGTTTAATGTGGGTTAAAATAGAGAAATGAAGACATAAATACATACAGGTAAAGCTAAATAAATATATTAATTCAATATGAATACATGCTAAGAACGTGAACAGAAAAACTTTAATATTATGTATGACAATAATTAGTTTTCGAAAAAATATAAAGAATAGAAAAATTCGATCATGAGGCGGAATACAGTTTACGTATTTTGTCTTATAACTAAAATAAATTAATCTGTCCCCTCGTTACACAAGAAATGGCATATTACATCAGGATATACTTATTTAACTTTTTATTCGTTTATCGAATTAATCTGCAATTAAACAGAAAGAGAGGCGATTATTTCATGGGGTAGGCACATTAACAAAATTATCCGTCTAAACTTTAATATTTAAACAACATGCGTAGGCTGAAAAGTTATTTTTTTAATTTACAATTTATCCTTCGTGACGCCAGAATATTAGTACAAGTCATTTGCTCAAACCAATTAATAAAATTTGTACACTGTTCTATTGTACATAAGGCAATAAATGTTTTTGAAATGTAACCCGAGTTCATTAGAGAAAAACTTATTATACTAATATATAATTAATTACTGATAACGAGTATAATGTAATACAAAAAAATCATCAAAAAAGCATCCCTTCTACACAAGTGACTTTATGCAAAAAAAAAGGATATGTATTTTAAAAAATATCAAATACTTGACAAATGGCTGTTTCGAACTCATAAAGTTTAGAAAATAATATCTCTATTCTAAATTTTATCATCAGTCAAAACTGCTACTCGAGATTCCTTGTTTTGTATGTTTTCTGTCCTGAATAAGTGTTTTCTAATTATATTAGTCAAAAATCAATCATGAGAATGCAATAAGAGAGCCGAGATCTCAGGACTGCGAGCGTTTCGCACTTGAAATGCTAATGAATTATACACACGCATGCAAATGCTCCCCGTCAATCAGTTTGTGCGTGCAACTAAAGTTGGCATTTGAACTGACATCCGTTTGTGTTATTAATTGTGGGATTTGCGAACACAAATTAAATTATCATGTCTCAATTCATATACTAGTTATGATCTATTGAATTGTAAATAGGTATAAACGGTTGAATTTGCATAAAATTTTATATTAAGTGTATTTATTTATGGAATTTTTAAGTAATAGACACGAAATTGTCGCCGTTCTGATATTTTATATTTATTAATGTTACTCGTTTATGGTCCCGCAGGACAGGCACTGCCTAGTGCGGGATCCAATGGATACACATTCGCACTTTTAACTTTAAGAACCTTGAACACGTGCGTATTACTTGTGATTTTTATATCTATCTTAAAGTAATAAAGATTTTTAATTTTTTTTATTTAATTTAATTGAGAAAGGTTGTAGTTAAATCTGGCTATTCTAAGGTCACGAAATTACAGCGAAACATATCGTATAGAAAATCAAAAAGTTTATAGCAAGTGAAACATTAAATGTTTAATTGACAATCGTAAATACAGGTGTTATTAATTTTCAATACATTTATTGGAAAAAACGTTATTCTACTTACGACATAACCCGTGTAGTTATAGGAAAATCCGTATAACCAGAAATAAAAATTATCTTATGGAGTTGCGACGTGAAAGAAAGACAAACATACAAAGACACAAACACACTTTCATATTTACATATTTATAATATTAGCAAGGATAAGGATTATATAATATATATGGAACGTCGTTGCTATCAAAACTCTGCAGGAGGTTTCATGAAACCTGGATAATCGGACCATTTTGTACAAAACTAATGGAGCTTATTCAAATTCAGAACAAAAGCTAGACTCTCTCCTAAAGTATATAATGCCATTCAGTTTCGCTTTCCCAGTATCTAAAACTACCTCTACGAAGCATTTTTATCACGAATACCAAACGACTGTCCTCTAAAAATTGAGAAAAAAGCCAACTTACCTTGTCTCACAAAAAAGCACTTTATCCCTTCGATATACTGTCTACTATTCTATGTCATGGATAAGGAGCAAGATTTATAGTCTCTTTGGATGGGAATAAGGCGAATTTGAATTATTACCACAATTACGTGCTGGGACATCGAGAAAAACTTTGAATAAGAATAATTGTCGGATTATTTTTAAGTTACTTTTTGAGACAATGTATATTGTGGGCTATGTATTACTGAGGAAATAAATTACAGTGCAAAGACAACTGCGAGCCACTAGGCATAGATTATTATATTGATTATGAGCACCAGCTGGACGGAGGTAGTCTGTCATCACACATACATAAATAGTCTGGGCTCAATTTCAAGTTTTCTTTAAGTATTTTTCATCGATGCTCCGAGCATATTTGTAAGTATGAAATCAAATCAGATCAAACTCTTATAGCCGCTTGCCTTTCACCAAAACAAATGGACTATGCAACACAAAAAAACCTTTTTTTTAATTTTGAACTTGTTATTTGTGTGAGTTTATCTCGTTGAAAAAAACTCTTTAGCTTTGTAATATTTTAATAACGTATTCATGGCGTATAAACCAGTATGCTTGTTTGCTTGCTCAGCTTATAAGTCTAGCAGAGAAAACACAAGTCTTTCTAAATACTTGATTGTTTTGTCTGATGCTGTGTAATTTAATTTATTATGCGGAAATAAAAAACGCAATTATTAATGTTTGCTGATGGCACAAGGCAGGTACATTGCTTTATTGTAAATAGTGGTGAATTTTCAACTCTCGCAGATACGATGTCGTAACTGCTTTTTGTATTGAAACGTACGATTTGAAATCTGAAAGTTCCAATTGCACTATTATTATAAATGAGAATACATAGATGTTGTTTACCCTTTCAAGCAAAAACCTCTGTTATGGAATTGGGTCGGTAGGGAATTCGATACGGAGGTAGATTATAGTCTTGATAACACTTAATATACATTCTAACTGGGTACAAAGCGAGTGAAGCCGTAGGTTCCAGTTAGTCTGTTATAATAAAGTGTCGTGCGTCGCAAAACTTGTTGGCAAGAATACTAAAGTATCGTATGCTGGATAAATTGGAGTCGTCAGCCGCCCTCCCTCTATCCACCCAGATTCCCATTTCGGTTTTAATTAAACCCTGTTTACGTTTCCATGACTTACTTGTGTGTTTATTTGTTATATTGTGTAATAAAACCGGGCAGGTTCATCTTCTTGTTTACTAGAAGGTGCATCTAACATTATACTTGATTTATTTTTTACGTTTTAATTAATACACATAATAAAAAATTAATTAATACATTAACAAATTTTACACACTACGAGTATGCAGTTTTGTAAATTTAGACCCATGGCTTCTATACAGTTTATACCTACTACATTTTTATAGAACATTATCACAACCAGTCGAGTGCGGGAATCGTATCCAGCGTACGATTCCCGCTCATTATTACATCAGGCGTTATGTAAGGTTGCATTCAATGACAATATCATGTATGTACATCATGTATGTAAGTAAGTACAAAAAACATTACGCGACCCTTCTCAGGAAAAATAAAACATTCATTTCAAAAATAATACCGAATAAAATATCTGAGTAAATTGTCTTCCTATAAAAACACAACCCTATCCGACAAACTTCACGAAGTTCCGAAGCGCCGTATATCAGACAAAACAAATTTATTCGCGCCATAACTTCCCGAAATAGACCCTTATTAGGCTCTTACGATCAGCCCTGCACGCCAGCTGCGACCTTGGCGCGACCTCGCAGCAAGGGGCTTGTACATTCAATGTTGTATTGTAACGGACATTGGACATTTTGTTAATCGAAGGAGAAGAATTAATATAATATACTGTGGTTTTAAGACCCTAATACAATACATTTTTATCGACACACATACATGAATATAAAAAATAAATAAAAAATTAACATGCTCACTAATGTATTTTAAATATTGTTAACTTCTTTCCAGAAAGTTAAGCGCAGCATCTTAGCTGTTAATGTTTTCTTGCTGCTAGTAAGTTTTGCTGAAGATATAAGGTGGAAGGATTGACTTTTATTTAACTTTTAAATTTGTTTTCGGAATCGAAAACTTTATATAAAAAACTTTCTACAAAGTTTAATAACATCACCATATCTACACAAGTATACTCCAAATCAGTAGGAGTTTATTCTAGTAGCGTATAAGTTTAAATTAAACCTTATCTTCATCATTCACGAATCATGTTTGATCAGCAATGATTACTGCATTACCGTTTTGACAATTGCTGAAAATAAATGCATATTCATTGAAATCACTGGGCACTGTGCTCTGTAATCAATGATAATTTAATTTCAATCGGTGCATCAATAACATATTTGTATAGTTCTATCGATCAAGAAGTATAGAAGAACATGTAATCACAGCAGCACTGAACGGTAATAACTAGCTCTAAACTACAAAATTGTACTTTATTCTAATTAACTTCATCCTAGTGTGATGTAATATAATGAATGTGAAAGTTTGTTTGTTTGGATGTTTGTCCCTTAATCACTCTGAAACTACGGAAAGGATTTTGATGAAATTTGGTATACAGATAGGGTAAAAGCTGACTTGGTTGATAGGATATTTGTTATGCCCGTTAAATGCTCCCTTGGGATAAAACAGGAATCTTGATATCCGGGCGGAGCCGGGACGAGCGTCTAGCTAGTATCGTAATAAAATTTTCTGAACAAAAAATTTGAAAATTTATATATTTTTAAATCAATGTATAAACTAGTACTAGAATTTTGTACAACAATCCGGTAACTATGACTTTGCGATAGAAAATCAAGAAAAAACCAGCAAGCAATCTGAAATACCGTACCTTTTACGAAACAAGAACTCATTCGCTGAACCTTACTTGGAAGTTCCTTTGCAAGTTATCATGTTCTTAGCATCTTAAAAGACAACTACAGAGAAGTTCGCAAACACTTTTGCATAACCTGAAAGAATGTTCATAATAAATAGAACCGCAAATGTCTAAATTTTCAAACTATTTATTTCAATAAGCAGTCAATCTTTACATAATATTATATCATCCGAACTCAATGATATTTTATTGCATGCAATAATTTGCGAGTTGATTTTAACATCTTTGTAATCAACCTATATTCAACTTTGGAATTTAATCCTTACTAAATTAGACTGCTCTTTACCGTGATGAAAACTCACATAAAATTTCCGTAGACTACGCGAGTGAAGTAGCGAGCGAAAATCTATATATAGTTTATAAATAAATGCGTCAATTGTACCATGTTATGTAGATACATTGGACATTTTCTAATCACAGTTAATTCCGAACAAGCTTTGTTTGTGTTGGCTAGTTTTTTTAAACAATAATTCTAAAAAATGAAAGCAAGTGTAGAAGCATCTTAAGGTCGCGACGCCGTGGCGTTAGACACTATTTATAGACCCCCGATTGCGGCACTAAGCGATGTTTAACCGCGATTTACTAGAAATAGCTTTACGATTAAAAAAATGCCTTCAATTTGCGTATTATTACGTACCTTTCCATTTATTTTTTAAAAAGGTAATTATTAATTTAAAACTTCCTAAGTTATTTGGGTGTCTAGTAAATACGATAGTGACTAGTACTCGTATTGTAGAACTGTCTCTTGTTACCTATTAACAATTCACGTCTCAACAAAAAACTTAAAACGTTAATAAGGAACAATTAATTATCCACGCATCCATTCTCACAAACTACTTTTTCTTCGCGTTCATAGATTTACGATTATTTTAGTTATTTAAAATATTAATTAAGTTTATAAAATAGTTTATTTATTTGACAAAGAAAAAGTAATATAGAAAAATATGCAGCCCGTGACCTTTTGAACTGGTGATAAACTGTGTTTCGTAAGCCATATTTTCATCTTTATAAATTTAAAGCAGTAACAAGCACAAAAAAATACAGCCAAGTTAATAACTTCCCTTTTTTAAAGTCAGCAGAAAAGTAAATATAAAAAGGCAAAATTTTATCGTTCTCTACTTACTCGATTTGTACACACATACGAGTCTGCCAGAACAGAAAAATTACACGGTCTAGAATCAATAGTGTATTTTGGGCTCGCGATGGCACCTGAATGTTTAACGATGTTCGATGTGACGGAGTTTGCGATGCAGCAGCTAGTCCAACTTGGAATTGTAGACTTTCTATCGGACGGTTGTTTGTTTTAAATATATTGGAAATATATTTGCTTTAGGAAGTGGACGCTTTTCGTGAACTAAATATTATCTCGACTATTACAGGGAGACCGATTAGTCATGATTTAATATAAAGAGCTTTATCTGCTTTATGCACTCGATATAATTCTTATCTTCTTATGAATTGATATGATTTGAGATATCGATGCGATTTGATATACTGCTGGTTTTGCTGTTTGTTCTGCTGGATAAGCTTCGTTAATCTAAATAGATATAATAATACTTGTTTTCCCAGCCGCACATTATGTTTGGATGTGTGTACAAAGGGAGCATCTAATACTGAAAGTGTTTTTCATATCGGAACAATAGTCTCAAGGGTTAGCGACAGAAACTAAGGACTAGATTAGCGCGATCAAATACTAAACAAACTTTTTAAGCCACAAACTTTTTGTAGCATGCTACTGTGTTTCGTACGGTGAGTGGGGAGCCGTTGGTCCGTTTCCTTTTCCTCGCACTTCCCAGTCTATTCCTTCTTTCCAGTCGTCAATCCTTCAATTATCCCTTTCCCCTTATAAACGGCCAACGCATTCGCAGAGCCACTACCATTGCAATTTCGTGGACGGTGGTGATCGCACTTCACCACTTTCTAAAATATACATACTTCAATAACCTTAACTTCAATGAAATGATCCTCAAAATATAATTGCTCGATGGATCAATAGCAAAGTGGAAAGATTCGTACAGAATGAGGTTGCAATAAGATCGAATATCGCTTGCAGCAAGTTGAAGGTCAGGGCCAGGCTGGACACACGCCAAATACGGGACTTTGCCAGCACGTGCTGTTTGCTGATTGAATATTAGTCCCCAAGACATTATGTCGCTTTAGTTTGACGGTTTTAAAAATTTAATCTACTCTAACGAAATATTTGATAAATGATCTGTATGTCAGCTACGTTTTTTTAATGCAAATAGAGCAGAAGATTTCAGAAATAAGCGGTTACGGCACCTTTCAAGGCATTTATTGTAACAGACTGAAACCAAACTATTTGAAGTATATTTGTTTAGTTGGTAAGTTTACCAATAAGAAATAGAATGAGTTATCATTCATAGCTGCAAGAAGCACTCATTTCCTCTTACCCACGTCACCTCAGTAACAACAATTCTTTAGCTAGCAGCCTACATGGCTTTCTGCTCTTTACGACTCAGCTTTATATAAAACCGCTTGCCTCGTCTTCGCCCGCGATAACCC
The DNA here is from genome assembly GCF_012273895.1 of Zerene cesonia. Classification (NCBI taxonomy): domain Eukaryota; kingdom Metazoa; phylum Arthropoda; class Insecta; order Lepidoptera; family Pieridae; genus Zerene; species Zerene cesonia. The sequence continues at coordinate 6,678,352 of NC_052130.1, read as the reverse complement.
GAGATAACGTGGGATATACGTTAGGAGGTGCTGTTATCTTTTTGTTTATAACAAAATTTTTCATTATCAAATCTGTTCTTTCAAGATTAACCCATACAAACATCCACTTCAGAAACTTTACCACTTTATAATATTAATTACTTTACATATGTTTATATAGTCTCACAAGCACATAATTTATTCTTTAGGTTAATAAAAAGTATTTAACAGTGTATTAAAAGAAATAAGAGAAATATATTTATATTACTTTAATAAATATGATGTACCAAAGAAGCGCATTGCGGGTCTTATGATGATAATTAAGAAGTTTGGAAGAGGTCCAGGTGGCCGGTGGCAGACAGCCAAATCGATGACGTTTGACGTCTGAGCGGGAAGTAACAAATATCTGAACTTGAAATGTTGCTCACTCGTAGCATTATGTAAGGAATAACAGAGCAGAGCTTTCACTTTTGTATTCTTTATTGCACAGTACCCGTTGCTTGAATTAGTTTCCCTTATTATTCTCAATATAAACTAGTATTGTTTTCAAAACAGATTGCAACATACGTCCCTCTTCTGTTTCATCTTTAGACTTCAATCCTGAATGAAATGGTTACTTCATCCATGATTGAAGTCTATCATATAATACAACACGATAATGTTACGAAAATAACAAAAGAAATGAAATGTGCCTATGATAGTAGTTTATTACTATTGGTATGTAATGGTATTTGCTTCTGTATGCATGATCCTTCACTTAATCTAAATACCTGAAGACAATGTTAAAAGGCGGATATAATATGCTTATCCAGTTAAATATGCACATATTTCAGAAAACCACATAAATCTTAAACAATTCCGTCTACACATCAGCTTTGTGATCTCTAATGAAAAATTAACCATCCTAAATCCTTACTTGTTGTACAGTGGTCTCCTCAGATAGTTTGGCTCCGCGCCAGAGCCGCATCTTCATATCGCATGTAGTGCTTCACTGGTTATCCAACAGATCTGCTTGCTAAGAGACTAACTACTTTCAAGCTTTTGTATTGTAATGAAGCATTTGGTTTTCATATGCTGTTTGAAGTGTCCATAGCTTGCGACAACCGCAGAGTTTACCATCCATCTTTATTAATAAAATAAATATGTTCGTTTCAAGTGTGTGAACATCGTGTCTATAGGAGTCGGTTACAACCAAGCATACATGTGTAATAATAATGTATCAGCCCGTGGCTTTACCTGTTGCCTGGATAAAAAGTTTCTTGTGTGGTTTTGCAGCTACTATTACTAACTGTACTCTTATTGGTTCAGTCGTTTTGAGATGATCGTAAACTACAAATACTAATAGTGCAACTGTAAATAAAAATTTTCAGAAATAATTAAATCGATAAGTGAAATTCATATAATCCGTAAGAAATAGCTTAAATTTTTGTGGTTTTCGTAATTTAAAGTTTAATACACTTTTTGTTAGCAAAGGCGAGGTAGTGTTATAAAGACAAAGACTTATAAAGTTTCGCCTCGCTAGTGATAATAAAAGTGTAACTAGATTAAAAAGCAGTGGTGGCTCAGTGGTGAGAACCTCGGACTTCAAAATCGACAAGTCGGGGTTCGCGAACAGGCGCGCGAGCAGAAAATAAATTGATTTTTCAATATATCTGCGCATATGTAACATCACCACTGCTTAAAACGGTAAAACATCGTGAGGAAACCGGCATGTCCAAGAATCAAAAGTTCGACGACATGTGACATCTGCCAAACCTCACTTGGCCAGCGTGGTGGATTTTGGCTTGAACCCTCATAGGAGGAGAACATATATGGGCTGATGATGATGATGATGAACTCGATTAATTAAAAAACACTAATAAAATAAGTAAATTCCCATTTTTACATTTATTCTCGTCGGTTATTCAAAAAGTTTTAGATTCACTATAAAAGTGGATTAACTTTTAACCTACTGTTAAAAGTAGGGCTTGGAATCTATTACTTTGATATCTAGATTAAAATGCTTTATAGCATTTTATACCGTTAACTATTTTTAGTAGATAGACTGCTTTAACCATGGAAATGATTATTTATAATTAACAGTATATGATAGCAGTATGTTTATAGCTCATACATTTCAATTCAATTCGATCTTAAAACTCGCTCGCGCGCTCTCATTATCTTAAATTGGAAAACATGAATTCACGCAGATTACCAGAAATTTCAATTAAGTCTAGTGACAAACTCGTGAACTAAGAGCTCTAGGAATCCGGGTCACAGTAATGTGTACAGGTTAATACAGATTTCAGACCTTCAATATTAGATGCTTACAAATAGCTGGCTTAGTCCCTGACGAATAGCAGCGCAAGTATGTGGTGCTTGTGGGATGTACGTTCATTTGAGAATTGCTTCAATCTATCTCATCGATTGTTAAAAAAACTAAGCATCTTTAATTTAATTCAACAGATTTCAAAAAGTCGAATATCAACTACCGACTAATCTAACTACATAATATATGTAAAACAAAATAAGTTTTAAACACATTGAATATACAGCGTAGACTTGTATATACACAGTAGCTACGGGAATACTTATAATATGTTATAAAGATTTGCATAGATTGAATACTACTAATTTAAAAAATCCCTGCTTTAATTTTTCTGCTAAAAAAGATTTAGCTTTATTATCATTGGTTTACAAGTAACATTGTGTATTTATGAAGTTGTTTTGAAGTAATTTGTTCTCATTACGAGCGGATAGTTTGGACTGAAATCGATTCTACAACACAACTACATTTGTTACGAGATGCAGCCGCAACGTGAACTGATTTCCAATGAAGGGCGACATTAACACCTTTGCTGTTATTTAGTGTTGTTTATTTCCATTGTGTTATACAATGTATAAAGTTTGTACCTCACTTACAATAGTTGTCTACATCGCATCGCATTACTATAGAACATATACAAATTATTACTGTTCTTATATTACTGCAAAAATTTAAATAATAGTAACCTTTATTTTCTCTATATATTAAAGCTAGCAATCTCAACAAATTTTATCTCATGCAATGAAGAGACAAGTATCATCACCAGCTATTTTACATTGCACTTCACCATAACTCCGTGGTGATATTATACTCTTAGTAGAATTTGGTGTATTTTAGTTGACAAAGAAAGGACCCGATAAATATTAATGCGGGTTCGCGAGGGAATCATAGACTTCCGTGAAACGTGATTCAATCCGTGTCGAGTTTTGATACACTTGTAATGGTATTTGGGCTTTAATATTTAAGTCGATTTTCAAATGTACAATACATTGTTTAATCTAATTATCATGTTTTAAGTTTTTAAGACTTGATAACATTAAAATGTAAAAGCTGTATTCGACATTTCGATGGTGTATCATGACGGTTAATTTTAAAGTCTCAATAGATGACGTGAGGTTAAAAGAAAGTTTTCTTAGAGGGACTGAATCGTCCCTACAGAAAAGATGCATTTTTCTATTAATAGAAGATTTTAAAAGTAGAATTTAACCTAGGTTTTATTATCTTCATCGGTATGGATTAACTTAAAGGTATGGTATATTTACAGAGTGCTTTATCCCATTTTTGTGTAAAAAATCTGAACAAATTTAAAAAATGTGTTACCTAATTTGAATTGAACACAACAAACTATGTTAACATTTAGAATCAGTAAAAGTACCATATTAATTTATCCATCTATAGAGTAATTGAAACAAAGGCGAACCCTTACAATACAAATCGGATCAAATGTTTAATTACCTCGATTCAGAACAAATTACAAACTACCCTTTAAATAATTAACGTGGGAGCTCCAGCTGATGATCGTCCATTCATTTAATTTAAATACAAAGGTATTATGAACTGGCTCTTGTTGCTTTTATTGTTGCGTTGTTCTCATTTTTATTGCTTTACAATTGTAACTTATTCTCTAATAGAGGCCCGTTTAATTTCCTCACCCTTTCCATTCATCAATCCTTTCTTTATCCCTTCCTACTGAGGCACTATTGCCTCTGTGAATGTTCAACGCTGGTGGAAATCGCTTATAATTTAGATTAGCGAACCACCAGCTCGATACTCCGTACGACACAAAACATTATTAAATTACTTCTAAAACGTATTTTAGAAAGTACTGTATGTATGTTCATGCAGTACCATCACACATAATATATTATATTTAAGATATAATATTTTTATCCCTCTGTCTCCCCGTGACCACGCTTATTAAAGGTTTTCATTTTAAACCCGTTAAAATATCTAAATGCTTAATACTTGCGTAAAATTATGCCAATAAGCTAGAAATTTATATAAATGTTTTGATATCTGCTCATTAACTTTCACTGGTAAATACAAAGAGGTCAATCACCAATTTGCATCAGTATTCGAATTAGTTTAGTAAAAGAAGGACCAATCGAGTTTCTTGCCGATTCTTCTCGACGCTAAAACGCTTTCCGAACCGGCAGTAAATGTTAAAACTGTGTTATGACGATTCAAGAGTGCTTCTGGACGAAGACTAATTAAATAAATTAACGTTTGAGTTTGAGTTTGCGACATTCCATATCAACAATAGTATAAACCTTAAAATTTTTTTTTATTCGTGTAAAAATTTACACGAATAAAAAAAATTTTTAAGTGCATACTGAGTTCTAACGTTTATCCGCAGTTAAAATTATTAGAACACACCTTTAAAATAATATCAACGACATGCCCGATGATTCGAAACACAAACGTAATTATATAAACAGCTTCATAAACACACGCTTTGATTAATCGTGGACTATTTGCTCAAAGAGACTAGTTACTAGCAACCTGGATGTTTGTCCGCAAACTTGCGCTCGCACTCGGAACGAATTTATGCGATTGCTTAAGTTCTGGCGACAAACAGGATCTTAATTGAAGCAAATATCGCATATTAGTGTAGATTTTCTATATAAATTCTGCTCGACACAATTTGTAAGCGATTCTGAGACACTTTGTTTTCCGTCTACGTTTCCTACTAATCTCCTTCTAGAGGTTTTCCACGTAAACTCTGTATCTCTGTATTATGATGTGTGCTTTTATAATTTTATGAAGAACCTATTATTAGAAAAACACAACCAAGTTCTAACCGTTTTTTACAAAAATTTTATGTTATTATTGTTTAATCTTGCTAGATAATCTTGTAGTTATAAATTCTCTTCTTATACGGTACTATACAGGATATTGTTTTTGTATTGTTTACAATAGTGTAATTAATAAAAAATAAAAAGATTTGAAGCAAGACTCATTTATGAGGTTTTATTCGAAACGTATAACAAAGTGACTATTCAAAAACACAGTATAAAAGGGTAAGCGTAAAGGGTACGCTTCCTTGTGGTGGCTAAATCTACATCCTATATACACAACACACAGTACTCAAAACTAATCTACACTTGATTCGACGAAGTAAAGACTAAGGCCTTTGAAGCATCCATTGATATTCGACTGATAAGAGGCCTCATAGGGATGCCTGCCTGATCACTTTGCGGTCCATGATTGATGCCAGAGGTATATTTGCTAGTAGGTTTATGGTGAAGTGGGTTTAAGCGCTTAACCTGTGTATGTAATTTACCTGATATTATATAATAAGTATTGAAGTGGATGTGAATAGATTCAATAAACATAGATCATTCTGAAGATAACTATGGATTAATCTATAAACTGCCTGGATTTTACCGTTAATCAAAGTTTTAAGAGAAAGTTACTTATCCATTGCTGGACTACTATTTGATAAGAGTAGATATTGTATGTCAAATTTTAAAACAAATTCATGCGTATTTAAAGCCATGTTTGTTGCCAGATGGTGCGCTGCGGGGCGAGGTAGAGGCGCGCGGGCGCGGCACGGAGCCGGGGCTGGCCCTGCACTCCACGCTGCCGCCCGCCGCGCCCGAGCACGTCCACAATCTCATCCACATCCTCAAGGGCCTCGTCTTCATCACCATCATCCTCGGCGCCCTCCTCGGCAACGCCCTCGTCATCATTTCTGTCCACCGCCACAGGAAGTTGCGCGTCCTCACCAACTACTACGTCGTCAGCCTGGCGGTAGCTGACATGCTGGTCGCGCTCTGCGCTATGACCTTCAACGCCAGCTCCGAACTGACGGACACTTGGCTCTTCGGCCCGCTCGTCTGTGATATATTCAATTCGCTGGACGTCTACTTCTCCAGCGCGTCCATCCTGCACTTGTGCTGCATCTCAGTAGACAGGTACTACGCTATCGTGCGCCCGTTGGAGTATCCTGTTACTATGACGCACAGGACGGTTTGTTTTATGCTCGCGAATGTGTGGTTGTGGCCAGCTTTTATCAGTTTCGTGCCAATATTCATGGGCTGGTACACGACGGAGCAGCACCGCCAGTATAGAAAGGCCCACCCCGACGTGTGCATCTTCAAAACGAACATGGTGTACGCGATAATATCTTCGAGCGTATCCTTTTGGATACCGAGTCTGGTGATGATCTCGATGTACTGCAAGATATTCAGAGAAGCGATACGGCAGAGGGAAGCGCTGACAAGAACTTCATCGAACATTCTGCTCAATTCTGTTCATTTGAAGCACACTTCGCACGCGGCGCACCATTCGCACTACTTACACCCGGATAGAAGACCTTCAGATATAAGTCCAAATTACAGTACATTTACGGAAGTGGGCCCGGAAGAGAACGAATTGGGAAACGAGGTTGTTCTAGCGCTCAGCGACATATGTCCCAGCAAAGAAGCGAGTCCGAGGAAGTCAGTGAACGTTAGCTGTGATACTGCGAGCTCTGGATACTGCTCCGGCGGTTCCCACAAGCGCTCCTCCAGCGGGCTACCGGTGGCCGGTTGGCGCCCGAGCTGCGCGTCCTCTGCCGCTACTAGAGACTTGGCGAAAGCGGCTACTGAGTTAAACTCACAAGGTACATATGAAATAACGTTTCTAATAGTCAGAAAGTAATCACAAGTCGTAAGCTAAGACAAAATCGTAAGGTTCTCTGATTACGTCCTTATTATGAGAAATATTTGTAAATTTCTGTTTTTTTTTTTGTAACATTGTCTGTAGAAAGTACCTGAATATCACGTTTACGAAAGCTACGTGTACGTGTACAGTGTGAAAAACAGTACTATAATTAATTTTCATGATGAGTTAATATAATTTATTTGTAAATGGTTAATTAAATTACATTATAAATTAAACAATTTATATCAACGCAAAATTCATAATAACATTTGCCTACTCACATGAAAGTGAATGTATTGAACCGTAAATGATCTAATTAGTTTTCCTGCGCATTGCCAAGGCATAAAATATAGAATAAATAATACTGATATTACATTATTACAATAAGAACAGTATTGCAATATTCTCCACGATTCATTTTGCCCGATGAGCCGGAGTTTCTTATAGCTAATATATTTTCGTACTTGTATCTTCTTCTTATCTTCGCCGCACATTATCTGCCCAAAGTTTCGTACTTATCGATATTTACGGTGCTGCCTCTACATTCTTGAGCAAATTTACTTTTAGCTTAGATGGATATTATATTATCAGTTATTGTGAATCATGTATGTGATCATATGCTTGATCCATTTTAATTGTAAATGTAAATGTGATTTTTTTAAATTCTATTGTAAAGCATTTTATGAAAATTGGTAAATGCAGTTTTATGAAAAAATTAATCATATGTCTACATTATATTATCGAATAAAATTGACTCATAGATCTATAATCCAAGATAAATGATACTGTAATATCCCCCTTACTAAAAGCATACTACGAACTGTTAAATTCCTAATCCAAGATGGCCGAAAGTCAACATGAAATTAAACATAAGTATCGGGCTTTAAGAAAAGTTGTATACGATCAGTAAAAGTACCGGAGATCCATTTCCACACTAAATAGCCAAATCAAAGATTCAGACAAGTTGAAACGTAATGACATCTACTGCAGCATTCAAATATTCCATCTCATTGAAAACACGAGAAATGTGGTAGTTACGTAAGATATAAAGCTCAGTCCGGGTACAAATGTCCACCTTTTCATCTGAGCGCACACACGTATTCATCTCGTTAAAATAACAGTTAATTAATCGCTTATCTTTTTCACATCTTTTTGAAGCCAATTTGTAAACTGAAACATTCCGCATTCATTCCTTTAAAACAGGCGAATGTGAATAACGATCTCTGTTGAATGTGTTTTAAATAAATTGTATAATCTGTTAATGGAACTGTTACGATGAAATACGAAATGAGTGGACATTTTTATAGCATTCATGTGTGCGGTATATTCATGGAGGGAGGAAATAGGACATTAATATGCTCGTTAAATGGAATCCTAATTCATTATATTATGATAATGACAGAATTTGGACTTGATTTTAAGTTTATTTTATTTCTGTATTGTATATGCAAATTATTGTGTAAAAGAGGAAAACACTTCAGTTAAAGTTCACGGTAATATTCAAGTTTTATCTTAATTTAAATATGACACTATTTCACTGTTACATTAGAATACATTTGATCTTTCGAACAATACTATGAAAATATGAAAAACAAACCGATTTCATTTAAGCCTACCTCATTTACACACAACGCGCGTAACGCCGAATAGCGAAATTGAAAACATTACGTATTCAATAAAACGTATCCACCATTTAAACTTTTGTAAGGGGATTATGTAAATAGAGATAGAATTCTATGAATATACCTACCCGTACCTTCACATGAATCTTATAATATGGACTTTCGAAGTAGCTAGTTGGCAATAAGCTGTGAATTTAACTGCAGCGGAAAACGTTCTAAATATCATGAAGAGCAATTTTTCTAAACCTAGACTGACCTTTAATTTATAGCATTGAAATGAGAATTTTTTATATAAATAAGCATAGAAAAAAATTTGTCACGAGGTGGGATTCGGACCCGTGTGTATTTGTCAAACCGTTAGCTACGTAGGTTTGGCAAAAAGACTCAAGAATGACCTTAACATTTATTGTAAACCAAAGTGTTGTCAGTCTTTATGTCTGTAACAGAATATGAAATGTAGGGATTAACCCAGCTTAGGGGATTTGTGTGTAACCACTCAACCAAAGATAGTAGAAATTGGCACAAGTTGATATCGAAAACATGCATAACAATTGTGGTTCTGTGAATGACTGATTTATAATAGTTTAATTCTAGCAACGACGGTATACTTCCAATAAATAACTTTATATGGTGGATGTATTATGTGTAATATAGAAAAGTATTATAACGTCTTTTGTACATCACAAAAACTTCACACTAAAATACAATTACATTACACTACATTATACTCAACAATATTTGAAACTAGTACTCCGCCCCGGCTTCACCCGTGATGCATATTTCCTCTACCTAAGAACGTTCCTTATACCTTCACATAAAATGAAAAAAATGTTGAATTGGTCTAGTTTTATCATTTGTCGATTGATTTTATAGATTACGAACTTCTTGAATAAGTAATTATTTATTGCATGATGTTTTTGAGATCAAATTCCGATTCGAGATAGTCTGATATAATGCATCATGATTTTCATTGTAACATTAAATACGATGCAAGCGATTTCCGCACTCTCTATCTCGAGGGAAACTAGTCTACTGCGCAAGTGTTGTGTTAAATATGTATCACATAACACGTGATAATATGGTATTGTGCGAAAGACACTCATTATCTCCCAGGGGCAGAATATTTTTTAATTTTTTAACTAAAACTTTTTCGAAAAACAGCTCCCAAAATTGCCAAGTAATCGAATATACCTATATCTTTTAGCAAGCGAGTTTAAAACGTATATTGATCAGATGTAAAGTTTAAAATTCATGAAATACACCAGCACGCAACCCGAACAAGCTCAGAATACCCGCAAAGTTATTCAAACAAGTCGTATTCGAGTCACGAGCTCAATTCTCGCGGACGAGGAAATATTATAATGGGGGAGGGAAAATATTGAAAACTGAACCACATTGAAATGTGTAAATTGTGTGAACATGGATGTTTGCGTATTGCAATATGTGCTTTATTTGCATGTGCAATGAGCTCAGTTTGTAGTTATTGTCTTTTCTTGTTGGTTGTTGTTAATGCTAAGAAACTTATGCCAGATTTGGCCAGAAGTTTACTATTATATTTCTCACTGGCTTGTGCGAAAATTTATGTTTTGTGGATTTTACGGAAGAAGAACTGATATGATATTTTACTATTATTTTAGAAGCAGACAGACCTGTTTAGAAACCTCTATTTCTTTTTTTTAAATCTTATCAAATTGCTTGACTCTTGGAAATTGGAATTTTCATTGAAAAGCACTTTACACAGCTACATCTGGCTACATAATTTAAATAAATAAAATTTAATCAAATAAATAAAATTTGTGATAAAAATTCTAAGCATCATAAATCTTGTTCTATTTCTCCACAATGTCCATTCTTTCACTATGGCTATCGCTCTCGCCTTCGCTTCGCTAACCGCGACACTAACACCTGCAAGTATTCCAAAGACAAGCATTTCGCAAACTTTAAGTAAATCGTGAAACTAGTAACTCCGAGCTCTTAAGAACAAGAATAAGTAGCTCCATGAATAATGATATCGCTAACTCGCTAGCCGCTCAACTTCTGGGTTATTTGGTGATAAAATCTTCTTGAAATGGAAATCTTGGTGAAAAAATTGTGTGGGAATTAGGTTAAAGACATAATATGATTTTTTGTACTTACTAACATACTGAAATGCTGACCTAACTTACGACACTTTCCTAATTTATTTTTTTTTTTTGTGTGCGACCACTACATAATAACTATTACAGGGTAGGCCGATTCAATCATTATTGAATCCCTTGGCATTCATTAGTTTCATTTTGAAAAAAGTCCTACTCCAAGGTTGAAAAATATAATGATTTTGGTGTTAACAGCGGGTAATTTTTTTGTTAAAAAGTTGAATTAAAAACGTGCACGAAAAATGGTTTTATTGGAGGCCAAGACCCACTTTGGGGTCTCCGCGCCAGATAAGTAAGTAAGTAAGTAAGTAAGTAAGTAAGTACGAAAAATGGTAACAATGAGACGGCATAATTGAATGATTTGGCTTTTTATTGTTATAGTAATGAACTACATGTGTGTGCGTGTTTAGGTGCAAGTTTGCGCGCGGCAGGCAAGTCGTGGCGCGCGGAGCATAAGGCCGCGCGCACTCTGGGCATCATCGTTGGCGCATTCCTGTTGTGCTGGCTACCGTTCTTTCTCTGGTATGTATAAGTACAAAGAAACACGTTAAGAAAGTAATAAGTAAGTAAATTTTCGACTCACTACATCAAATGGGTAATATAAGAAATATTTTTTGCTAAAATATTAAATTTGAAATAATTTCTAATTTAATTTACGATTAGGTGCACTTTATTTATAGTTAATAGCGGGCAAGTTGGTGGCTGTCTAATGGTAAGCGACCACCACCGCTCATGAACATTCGCAAAGATAGTGCCTCTACGAATGCACTGCCCGCTTATGTGGGTTTGAGAAAGGAAAGAATGAATAAACTGTGAAGGGAAATAAAAAGGAGGTCCTTATAAACTGCCTCACAAAATGATGTATAAAATCACTGCACGTAATTGACTTTTTTAATACTTAATTATATTTATTGTTGTTGTCTTGTATATGTGATAATAAAAGTACTTTTACCTACGTTTGTTGGTCATAAACGAGTGGTAAAGTTTTCCGAATATTATATTACTGTTAGTTATAACTTATAACGAACAAAATGAACTATTCAACAATTGTGTTCAGACACCATTGTAGTTAAAAAGTTTCTCATTTGTTTAATTCACGATACCACCCGAACAGTTAGCAGAGAGCTAATTAGATATTTCTTATAAAGTTTCGCTCGCGCACCGGATTACAAGGTTTCTTTCAGTTTCAAGACTTTGTTACTCACAGCTCTCTCTAATAAGAAAGTCGCGGTTAATTAATCAAACACGTGTTGTACTGAAACTTCGTGCGCACATGATTAAACATAAATTCATTTCCAAGATGTTCGTTTTCACTCTATGTAGTAACGTCAATTAATTTCTAACAATATTACTAAAAAAGGTTTTCACACTTTTACACATATACACATTCTATAAAACTTTGCATACATGATAAATAAATAAAACTTTCTTAGCTTCAATGATATACGCTAAGTTCTTAAACCAGCACTGTGTGGCAGGTACGTAACGACGAACGTGTGCGGCGAGCCGTGCGACACGCCGGATGTGGTCGTGGGCGTGCTCTTCTGGATCGGCTACTTCAACTCCGCCCTCAACCCTCTTATCTACGCGTACTTCAACCGCGACTTCCGAGACGCCTTCAAAAACACTCTCATGTGCGCGCTGCCCTGCTGCTTCCATTGTTGGAAGGACACCAGCAACGCGCATTTTGTCTGATCCTGCGATTTTTAGTCGCGCATTTTTAACACCATTATGCTCTTTGGTTAAGCTTGTACTACGTTAAGTAAAGGACTGTGATTTTCATTTTTCATGTAAGCGGTAAGTCTTAAGTCTTAGTCTACGAGTAACGTAAGATATGGCGGAATATTTGGATATAATTTAGTTAATAGGCGAAACGTTTATTGATCATATCAATTTTATTTCTACGTTTTATTGTTCTGTGTAACATATAGAATTAGTTTGACTATTTTCGTTTAGTGTTACAATTTGTATGTAAATGGTAGGAAGCTATGTGTTCATGTTAGAAGGCTGATCGACCTGTGGATTTATTTTTATGGCTGAAACGACCTTCTGAATTATTCTACGTCGAGTGTGTGTCCTGTCTGGGTCGGTTTCTCGTGGGAAACGATAATTCGCTGAATTTTTATTTATTACTGTACCCAAAGATACCGTTATAAACAACATTATGTCTTTTGTCTGTCTAGAAATTATATTTACTGCTATAGACTTGGTACATTACGAAATCATTTTAAAAGTGTGTCTTAAAGTTTAGTTATACGAGTGTTCACATCATCAGTATAATAAACTGGCCTATTGATGAGTTTTTCTCATGATTGACGGGACTCAATATTTATTCAATTCGACTTCTTTAAGAAGGACTTTTGGATTGCCATAACATAGTTTTTTTCATTTACCACAGCAGTTTCTACAGAAGGGAGCCAGCGAGCAACTCTGTAGTTCCTCTTTGTTTATCCACCTCTTTAAATATAGTCCTGTCAAAATATGAACTTGACAAAAGAGTATTAAGAGAACCGTTTCAGCCGAGTAAATGTCGTGTAGTATCGGATAGTTACGCTATTATTTTTGTAGCGTAGAGAAAATGAAGAATATTATTTGGCTATACTAGTGAAGTGAACAGTAGTTGCTCAAGATGTAAATGCAATAACTTACACTAAGGTAGTTAGTGTGAATATATTTAATTAAATGTTAATTACTGTTTATTGTTAAGTTAGTGTAAATAAGTCACTAATGCGTGAAAACAAAACTCTTATATGTTTTAAATGAGGATTTTAACCGATACTCTTATATTCTTTCGTAAATAAAGTATAAATAAGAATATAAAGTAATCATAAATATAGTGATCGTGGATAAACAAAATCCGATAAATCTCATGTATGTAACCAGTTTATATCTGTTTTATTATTAATACGAGGGGATAATTGTTTAATTCTATACATTGTTAAAATGTAGGTATTGTCTTAATAGCGAAGCAATTAATTCAACTTATATGGATTATATTACGCATAATCCTCATAAATTATACTAAATACGTAGTTTCTAGTAACTTTTTTGTAGATAAAATATAGTGGAAGATTCCTTCTAGGCCTTGTTTCCAGTTACTAAAACTTTAATCTGCTTTAATTGGATCACACCATAATGGCATAGAAAGGTTAATTTCTTCTGAGGAAGGAAGGAAGCTTTCAAATTTTCAAAAACCTTTTTATTTTTGTCGTGGTCCCCGACAAGGGGGATGCCGTTGAGCGTGTCGCTACCAGGGTCAAATCTCAGTTCACCCACGCGTTCGTGCTGAGATGTAGTAGCCCTTTCTTAACATCGAAAATCACCACAAAAAAAGATCACAATTGCAATTAAAAACAAGAACTTAATGTAATGTTTTTGATGCTAATTATTTAACTGTATGTCTCTCAAACACATAGATCACGAGACTGGTAAATACGATGGTTCTTTGTTCGACCGTCAGTAAAGTCCAAAAACCTTGGCCTAGATATGACTAAACAGATCTAAAGAGTGTGTCGCATGAACTTTGGCTCATTCAAAAAAACACTTACCGTACTTTTGTTTCTAAAACATTTGGGTTCGTTATTGTTTAAATCATGTAATTTGATTATTTGGACCCGACCATTAGAATGCTTTTATTAAATTTTCCGCAAAAATATAAGTATTAACCCAAATTTTTGTCCTAAATTTCATAGAGGAAAAATTCGGGTATATCTTTACATTTTAAGCCGCAGAATAAACACAAATTAATCCGATTATTTGTCTTGAAGCCAACAGAATAAGTCATAATTTTGTTCATTCTTATTAGTTTTTTGGCATTAACTAGAAACTTTTTTATTGATACTTCGCATCGAAATACTCAATTGTTCTGGCATTCATCAAAACATTTACATGGTCCATTAAATCTCCGAGTCTCCCCGTGACCACGCTCGCTGTAAAGTGTTCTAAACGTCGGGTTAATAATATAACGAATAAATCGCGTTTAAAATCCGTTAAAAAGTTTTTAATTTCTAAATGGTCCATTAAGACTTCTGTCTAAAGGCTACCAAAACACGTGCTATGAGTATGAAAGATCTTGAAAAAAATAATTTTAACCCTATGAACTGCAGTCTTGAAAATGGTTATCAAGGTTTAGGAAAATGAAATAAGACATTTAATGACCCGGTTATCTGAAAAAATGAATACGGGAAAAGATTGCTGATTTTTTTTTAATAACCAACAACCATATACGATGTATATAGAATAGCAGCGTTAATGACATTTTAATTGTCTGTGACAATTTTCCTTTGCAACCACTAACAAAAAAATTACAGTCTCTTTTCAAAATATGAACACACAGACTATCTAAAACATCTATCTCATCGATCTTGTCAGACAAATGAAAAAAGTTTTTATTTTAAAAACCATCACAACTGTGATCAAAAGACCATAAATTTATTGTTCCCACTAGCTATCAAAGATCAGTCGGGTGCACAAAATTTACGAGCGAGCTGTAATTGGAAAACGAAGT
This sequence comes from Zerene cesonia, assembly GCF_012273895.1. Classification (NCBI taxonomy): domain Eukaryota; kingdom Metazoa; phylum Arthropoda; class Insecta; order Lepidoptera; family Pieridae; genus Zerene; species Zerene cesonia. The sequence goes on along the minus strand of NC_052130.1, from coordinate 6,663,157 downwards.
AATATTTCAATAAATCCCAACCCCTCCCAGCATGTTATTTGGTTTGAACATGCAAGTCTGTTTATGCTGTGTAGGCTTGAGGAGTCTTTATTCATTACGGTAGGCAGGCTGACGTCAATCGGAATGCTTTTAGTTGAATTGGTCAAATTACCAAATGTAAATAGATGTAATTACTAGCTCAATATCTAATATTCTAAGATTAACATAAATCTTATACCAGTCATTTTACGATCTCATATAAAAATAGCCATAATCCATTTGTGATTTGGTTGAACTTTAAATCTTAGTTAAAGATGATAATTTAGTGTTAATATTTAATTGAAAATTGATGAAACAATACAATTACCATTTAGATATCTTTAGCATATAATCAATATACAAACCAACCGTTAATTTCGATGTTATATCTAAAAAAAGTGAAAGGATTGAATCAAATATTCAACACATTGTTACCTTATTCTCTATATTTATTTTTGTCTCAGACAACGCATCGGATACATAACTGATAAGCGTCTATTATTCATACGGGAAAAGTCAGGTGTGATCCAACTTGGTAACTTAGCAACTTTATTCGAGTGTTATATAATAAAAAATATATATATAATTGTAAATATACATTTTGTTCGCAAAAGGGGAAAACAAATACGTAAAAGTTAAGTGTTACAAATTATTAATTAATTGATATGAATATAAGTAGGAATAGTTTAATAATACATGTCTCGCATCAACAGAATCATGATTCATAGAACAAACTGTTTATTCCATTCTTCGAATGATATGTGCAGAGCTTGGGGGTGATTAGTACCTGACTATATAATAATTTATGATTACTATTTTATTCTGTAAAATGTATGATTATACAAATAATTTAGTAAATAATAAAAAATATATAACATGACTACTGTTAAACATTAACACTAGTTTTAAAAATTGTATGTATTGTCTAAGTTATTTTAATATGTAAAGTGTCGTAGGCAGGCCATGTCCCTTTCCTCTCCTTAATCCTTACATTTTCCCTTTCATACAAATTTGAAAATCTGTTTTAGAGGCGTAAGGTCTCTGATAACTTTATGGGCGCTTACCATCAAGTGACACACCAGCTTGCTTTTCTTTCCCTTCCTGAATTGTTATTGCAATTACAATACGACATAATTACCCCAAGGTATAGAATACTGTACACATCAATAATCATTACATTAAATACTCCTACACCCACACAATACATGTCCTAAATCGCTATATATATATATATATATATATATATATAGTTCACACTTCACAGAAATAATTATAATAATACAGGCGGGATTTAACAAGAGTCGAGTTTCAAATCATTAACAGTAGCTGTGCTTAATAGTTTTAATATGACAGGAACTTTATGACTGTGACGTTTCAAAGGCAAAACTGCTGAGTCAATGTCCATAACTTCACGTAGAGATAGGCGTGACTTTGGGCTAACACGTATTATTTTTGTCCCTAAATTAATTTTTATTTAAAAAATTATCTTTATAATAAAGTTGTATTAGAATTCCAACGAAATTACTAAATATTGATCATGAGATCTCACGGAGCTTATGCTATTTTTTTTTTAGTTGAGCAATCTTATATGGGTTATGTCGGATTCCTACCGACTAAAGCCCCACTGTGATCCATCGAGCCGCTTTAGTGATAGGGTCATAGGAACTGCTTAGTATACATCCACGACCCCCTCTGCAGTTTATACCTTTCGTCTCTTAGTAATTACACTTTTTAATAAAATCACGTTCTCTTCAAAAAATACGTGAAACTAAATTAATAAAAGTACAATCGAACTTCAGGAAGTTATTCTCATTTAGCTGTCAAGATTCACTCACATAAGCACGTAAGGTGACACGAGAAGTTAATAAAATCTATTATGACTTGCAAAAGGTTTCCTTTGGAACAAGAAGCAAGTTTATAGGAGCTTGTATGTAAATAAATAAATAATCTCGGGATGATATGAATAGTCTTATAATCCGGGCAAAGTCAGAGTTAGATAGTTCATTTAGAAAAGCTTTTTACAAACATTGCACTAGCAGAATATAAAAAAGGTTATTGGAAGAGTTGTTTATACTCTTTATTTTTCACATAATTTCAAAATTTATTGCATTGTTTTATTATAAATTATATTTTAATAGAACTTTAGTCGATGCTTTAGTTTGTAAAATATAAATTCAACGTGTAAGGTAATTCAGAGTTAATACACATTAGCCATAGTCATTAATTGTAATTCAACGCTTATTGTGTACATTATCTTTACAATATAATGTTACAAGCTCCCAGTAACGTAATAATAATGAATATGCCGATATCACTACTAAATCGTAGCGGCATACGCAAACCACATTCGTTTCAATATATTTTATGTATTATTTAATAATGTATGCATATTGCATAGTCATAGGAAAATATAATATCATCCTTCAATTGTTTTAACGTGTTTGTGAACAGGATATAAGGTTTTTCATAAATTAGAAATACCTTTATCGTTGAAAATAATTATTGAAAGGCACTCTCTTGATTCTTTATATTTTATTATTTTTTTCAAACTCAAACTCAAACATTTATTCATTCACCTAGACTTCTTATAGAAGCACTTTTGAATCATCATATTACAGTTATAACATTCACCATTGTATACTCAATTTATTGTTAAAATAGCTTATCGCTGCTAAAGAACTTCAAAATATTCGATTAATTTTTGTTGCACATAATGATTTATATAGATTATAAACAACAATAAATGCGGAATTAAAATTGATATTTTAAATCAAGCCAGTTATATTATTGTAAATATTGTATAAAGAATTAGACGTAAGAATTTAAGAGCAATAATTGTGTATCGAAATAAGCTTCTAGTGTATTATTATATGTGATGTATATTAATTTAATGGATAAATATAAAAGCAATTGTTTTTATCTCGATCTTGTTAAAATATATGTCGTATGTAGCTACGTACAAAGTTATAATAAATTATGAACTTATGTGGCATTTTATTCTATCCTTTTTATTTATAAATCTTGCAATGAGAGTGGTGTTTGTTACTTTAAAATGATGTTACCATTGAAGTAAGGCGAAGTAACAAAATTTGGAGAATAAACTAGCTCAAAAGAAAAAAAAAATGATACATACTTTCAATCCCCCATTTTATCCCCTTGGGGTAGAGTTTATCAAAACCCTTTGTTAGTGCATGCTAATGGGATCGTTTACGTAAGACATAAGAAACCCATTGGCAAGTTTAATATAATACGAATCAAATTCTACAAATTAATATACTTACGTTTACCTGGAATACCACTAAGCAACCAACTATAAACATTAGATCACTCGGTAGGCAACTCAACCCACAGATTGCCGACTAACGAACCTTATAGAACCTCATATAAACAAGTATTTCAATGAGAAAAGATCGTATTTATACCAATTTGCTTATTAATATTTAACTGAAATACTACTCTACTGAGATAGATAAACATTCACTTACGGTAAGTTTCAATATTAGATCTAAATCCAAAATCTTTTCGGATTGCCAGTTAGTCGTACATCGCTTTCTCAGTTACACATAAGAACGAGAATGCGATCAAAGGTAACCATGTATTCGATAACATCATCTTTAATCCACAGATTACGGTTTAAAATTCGATATTGGAACGCAGCGTTAGCAGTTACCATTAGAAATTGAAATGTGTCTTTAAATCAGTAATAGTACGGAAAACTGGACCGTACCGAATGGGTTTATATCTTCTGATATTATATCTACAATAAAAGATATTATATCTACATTAAAATTATAAAGCTGAAGTTTGTTTATTCGTTTGAACGCACTAATCTCAGGAACTGATATGAAAAACTTCTGATCTGATTTGAAAAATTCTATGAGTGTTTGATAGCCCATGTATTTAGGAAGGATATACTATATTTGGACCACGGGCGAAGCCGGGGCGGACCGCTAGTTAGTAATAATGCAAAGTGTTGGATGTAGAAACATGAATTTAGTGTCATATTTAGTGCATAGATGACCGATGTTACTGACACCTAATCCAACAGTGACAACCATGGATTAATCTAGCAATCCTCTTTCTCAGAAAATCTTATCAATAACCAATCGGCAAATTGTTTTGTATTGGCATGCAGATGAGAGATCGAACGAAAAACATACAGTTATCGAGGATCGAGGTATTCCGAAAAAGGGTACACATTAATAATTTGGGGCGTCAGTCGACGCACGCCGACTACTTGAATATTTAGACTATCACTAAAAGCAACTCGCTGATATGTTTCACGTTAAACCAGCGCCCGTGTGCACTGACACATCCCATCCGACTTTTTACCAATTTTCATAGACACTAATTATTCATCCGGGACAACATGGGCGAAGCCAGAGCAAGTGGCTAGCTAGCAACTATTACCTCGAGCCGCTTTAGTGAAGCGGCAACGGAAGCTGGTCATATTCGTCCAAGAACGACGTAATACTTTACATGACATGTGGTATCCTTTGTTCATATTCATAGACCTTATCTCGAGTCGAACTTTCTAATGACGCTGTTGAAACATTCCGAAGACGAACCTCATACAAAGTAACAAAACTCTTTGCAAAATATTAGTTACGTTAGTCTCCGTGCCCTCGGAAGTCTCAAACCTCAATCTCAACAACAGAGCGTAGGGGACGTTCGTTAATTTAGACTTTAAGCCAATTCCACGTTTACGGACCAACAAATTTTCGACAAATAATCTCAGCTAATCCACCTTCAAGTCTAGAATGCTACAATTCCAATACACGGATACAGGAAAGTATACTCTAAACGAATAGGATAGAGTTGTGAATGTATTGTTAGGTAGAACTAATTTTAATGTAGCCATTTGGATCTGAATAAAACGTGATATAGGATTTGTCATTCTCATGAGAATAAGACGAAATGAGTTGTTACTTTAGATTCTAATTTACTATTTGTACACCTAGTCAAGTTTAATCTCAAATCTAATCTGTTTTTGTTTTAAATAGTTTTACTTGTATGCACATACAGATAGTAAATTTAAAGAGGCGCTTATGTAAATATGTTAGTTAATATAATATAATTCAAGTTATTATTAGACGAAGGAACTTCACGAAGAACTCAATGAAGGTCAATGCATTAATTTATTGCTATCTTTTAAAAGTTTTTACGCTTTTAAATTTCGCTAGTAATATTTCATGATCTATAATAAATTTAGAAATGATTGTGTTTCTACTTTAATTCTAGTATGTAATTTCATTCGTAGACATAGTAATATAAAAGGCTGTACCACATAATTCCTCTCTACATATCCTAATAACATTCTTTTGTGTTTACATAATTTTATAAAACTAACATTTTTTACTTAAAAAGTAAACTGTACTTATAATTACCCCACTCTATAAAATTTTAATATTTATGTAAATTCTCTTATTCCAGTGATTAAAAATTTAAAATATATCAAAAAATAATACTACAATATATCAAAAACATTAGATAAAATTATGTAAGTGTAAATACTTTGTTGTCTGATCTTAACTGAACAGTTGAAGCACGTAGTTTCACGAGTGCTCTCTCATTACAGCTAATTTCCATAACAATGTTATTGGCAAATGAACATAGTTTATTATTGATTGGTTCACTTTAGTTTTAAGAGATAACATGGAAGTCTATCCTTTGTAATAATATAAAGTGTGTTTGTTGTTTGTTCTTTCTTCCTTCACATCACAATGGAGAGATGTGATTTTTGTGTCTGGAAATAGATAGGAGACTAGAGTTAGCTAGATTTTACCGCGGTTAAACATATAATTTCTTTCATAGGCGGGTGAAGCCGCAGGCAGAAAGCTAGTATTTATATAAAGTTATGAGGCTGACCGCTGCAGATAGCGGTCTTGTTTACGTCTGGAGCACTTGATATTGAACTATTATGTGAACGGAATATTTAAGCGATACTTTGTCCAAGTTGCGTAACTTAGGTAGTCCACGTGCTCGACTTCATCAGTCTTTTGTTTCTTCTAGTGGAACTTTTTGGCGGACAATCTTTAGTTCAGATCTGAGCTTTTCTTTGATGACGCAAAGCAAACAGACAGACAGGCAGAGAAAAATGACAGATGTAACTATTACTCCCGCCATTGAATAGAAAAATACTTCCATTACAAACACATTTAAACTTATATGTAAGTGAATATTGTATAGATCATTACCTGTGTAAGCAATATAGTCTCGATTCTACACAAAAACAAGTTCACGAGCGCCACTTAGTTTCATAAACAAACATAATGAAAAAACATTGTTTTATCCACAATGAAAGGGTCTGTGGCACCCGATGTTGAACCCGATTTATCTATCCAGTAACGTTTGTTTAGGGTTATGGTAGCACCGCTCGAAAGCCAAACTAATGTGTGGTCGACTGTTTGTTTTGTAATCTGTAATTAAAGAGATTTAATTGCCTTTATTGTGTATATTTTTATAATGTTTGATACCGTTATATATTAGGAAAATTGGAGACAGATTTAAATTCAGTATTCTTCATTATATTCGTTCACGCTTGCTTTCAAGTGCTTGAAATACCGGTTTCAGTGAAATAATAAAATTCAGAAGGTATAAAGGACAGCACAGGATATCAACTTCTGAGCTAACTGTATAATTTGTATTTTCTTACTTTTCTTTAACTATCTTCCAATGGATTGTGATCCATGATATTTTCATAAAAATAAACGAAAAATAATATCATTGTGGCGACGACCTCCCGGCAGGGAACCCAATTCATGTTTATACCAAATCATCCATTGTTAGCGTCACAATTGAATAAAACGCGCAAAAACCGAAGCACAAAATAGGCTCCTAAATAGTAGAATGTATTTTCGTTCCACGCAATTCGCTCATTTGATGTAACATGGTCGAGATATCCACAGAGACAGATGGTCACTAGAAAGGTGAAGGGAAATAAAGAAACAATATTAATTAATACAATCAGACATCAATGTGGGTGGCCCCACAGGAGCGAATGGTTCGCGCCTAAATTAATAAGCGCGGGAAAAGTGTCATAAGTTAGCGTCCATTATATCATATGAGTTGACTGTTACTTGTTATCTGCAGAAGTTAGCGAGGTAGATACCATGGGATACAACTATCACCGGACACACTCTCTCACAAATACACACACTCACAGCGTAAGAGTATTTGTATATTCTTTCATACAGAGCAAATATACGAACATTATACGAATGCTGTACGCAAGTAAGAGATCCAAGTAAGAAATGGATCGATACATCAGCATATTGTGATGCGATAGATGTAAATTAAAATGCATCAATAATCTAAAAGCAATAGAAGTTATAATAAAATTTACTCAAGAAAAAAGGAGGGACAAAAGGTGTTAAACGCATTAACTGTAGTAAATACTTCAGATTGTTAGATTCGGTTAGTATAATTCGAGTTTTTATTTTGGGTTTCATGTAATCTCCACTGGTTAGGTTAGGTTATCATTTAACCTTGTATTCACATATTGTAACTGTATTTTTATTCAGTAAATTAAACAACTAAAACAAACTTTTAACGAGCTTACCAATGAACGTCCTGATTGGAATAACATTAAATGTATGTATAAATATTCTGACTTCAACAACATTTAATAATAATAATAATTCTTAATCATTTATTTAACATAAAAATATTTTCGTTAAAGTAACAAGTAGCATTGCAACAGTAATGTATTCATGGATAAATAAATAAGGTAGACCTGACATTTATTTTAGATTTATTTTTCAAACATTTCCCGAATTGTTAGGTTGCCTAGAAGACATAACTTCATCAAATTGTACTGCTGAGTTTAATGTCTTTAAAAGTTCGCATGTTTTACTTCTACGAGTGTCTATACTTAATATTATTAAGCTGAAGAGTTTGTTTGAACGCACTAATCTCAGCAACTACTGGTCCGATTTGAAAAATTCTTTCAGCGTTAGATAGCACGTTTATTGAGGCAGGCAGTAGGCTATATATGTACCACGTGTGAAGCCGGGCGAACCGCTAGTATTAAACAAAATGCAGATTTTTACCTCTACACCCTCCAAAGCACACCATATTTACCGGCTCTAAAATTAATCCAGCTGATAATTCATCAAGTTAGCCGACAGGTCATTACGAGACCGCGCACGTAACTCTGAAGAATATGGATCTATGTAATTGGTATTCTCTCCTCGATCGCGGGCCGGACTAGCGGTAAGCTTTCTGAAACCTCATCTTTATTTATTTCGGAATCCGGTTTAGAGCACTCTGTAACGTTAGGGTGGGGTTGGGAAAGGAGATAGGCTAAGTAAGACTAAACGAGCAAACCCGCGTCCGTAAGTTAGTAAATAATATTAAATAATATAACATAAAAAAGCATTCAAATGCAAACGTCTAGAAGACAGAAAAACTTGCTAAAATTGGTTATACAAGTATATCATAATGATTCTATGAAACCAAACATATGAACGTTCTTTCGTTTCTCCTTCAAAAAATTTAAAATATTTTTAAAGTGTTGCTTTTTATTACAGCAACGGTGTAATTGAGAAAGATAACTAAAATGTACAGTTATGCAATATGTGGTGCTAATTAGGAGCGGCAGATCCGCCTCTGTACATAGGAATTCAGTCGGTTGAAGTTCATTACCAAATCATTCGGAACGCGACTCAGCTACTGAACGATGGCAGTTTTTGCGTCGAAACGTTCACAAATCGACACTAAAGTAACAATTGTGGTGATCGTTACTAGAATTAAAAGGTAAGCGTATGCTTATAGTATTAGTTAGTAAGCAAATGTCTGAAGGAAGTTATAGACAAGAAAACTCCAGTTTAGAAGATTTAAAAAAAAAAAATGATAATTACCTAGTTCTTATAATAATATAAAGCTGGATACTGTTAGTTTGAGCACGCCAATCTCAAGAACAACTGGACCGATTTCATATGTAATCGACCAATGAGACTCGGCTATATACATTAACCAGAGGAGAAGACAGGGGACTGCTAATATATACTGAAATATTTGCTAAGCATTGTGAGCTAAATTCAGATTATTTTATATAGATGATAATTAAAGTTGGAGTAGTGTAACTTATTATAAATACTGAAGTGTATACTGTTGGCTGGTATCCAACTTTATGTTAGTTTCCAGTTGCTTAGCTGGGATTTGGGAATAAGGTACTGGTGTTGTGTTGACCTGGATTACTTATTGTTATTGAATTATTTATTATAGTAAGTATATAGTCGTTGAAATCATAATCGTGCGCTTAGATTCTAATATCACAGAATGGATGTCCATTTTATACTAAAAAACATTGCCAGCAGTGGTGAGGATCTCGGACTTAAAGTCGATAAGTCGGGGGTTCGAGACCCAGGGAGCGTGCAAGAAATAAATTAACTATCAAATTATCTGCCCATGTGGATCACCACTGCTCAAGACGTTGATGGAAAACATCGTGAGGAAACCAGCAAGTCCATGAATCAAAAGTTCGACGGCATGTGACATCTGCCAACCCGCACTTGGATTATATGTGGCCTGTGTCCCAGCAGTGGGAAATAGTATGGGCTGCTGATGATGATAATGGTGATTATGAATTATTAATTTACGCAAAAAAGTTCATAAAGTTACTTTTGCTACTATGTCTATGTAAAAAGGATAAGAAATAAATATTTTTATTATTTACTAATATTATTATCTTTTTTCAGTTTCATGAACGTTAAGACAAAATTACACACTACTGAAAGCCTGTGCTAGCTTTTGCGCTTCTGAAGCCATCTCACCTTATAATGGATGGAAATGTTCTGGAACAAACGGGAAACACTAAATAAGTGTCAACCTTTCCTCGAAGGAGCAAACTCGGAATAAGGAAACGCACTCGTCTCCGCGCGACCTAATCGAGTGTAAAACGAAATACGACTCGCTGACAATGGACAAATTGCATATGTTCTACATTCCCCTACCGCGGTAATCTCACTCAAATTATACTCGCATGGGCATAATACGCTTGCCTTCACACGCGGCGTAGTCGAAACATATAGACAAAGATGACGATGGTGGACATGGACATGCCATATAGCTAATGTCGAAATTAAACTTAGCATAAGAACCTGTCCAACTAACCAAATAGTTAACTTTTAATGTCATATTGTTATGTCCCTAGTCGACTTCATCAGTAACTGGAAGTGTCCCTGACAGCCAATTTAAACCTTTCGTACATACGTTTTTGTAATCTTGAATAACAGGTTATATTCAGAAGTTGTGATACTTGTCCATAGCGTTAACAAATCAATTAAAATATATTTCCATCACCTCTTCTATAATATAAGCAATTATGGAGGAGCGATGTATAATTTTTGCATCGCTCTTTTCCTTGTGAATTACAATAATCTAAACGCTAAATATATATTATATTTATACCGACTAACAGATTTTGACGAAATTCACAGTGATCTCTAAGTTGGAGCTTGAAGCCTACCCAACAAACCATTGCAATCTACTAATATTTTTTGACTTTTGCGTGATCAAACACACACATTGAATTCACACAAACTTTACTAGCATAACTTTCAATTCTGAAAATATAACATACATACACGTCGAACTAATAACCTCACTTTTGAAGTCGATTAAAAAAGCGTATTAAAAAGCCCTACTTTTGGGTTACCTAAATAGTAAGGGTTATGCTGAAGTGGAGAGTTCTCCAGAAAGCCTCTCGGCTCTCGCGTATCGCGACTGAATAACTTGGTGACAGCGAGCACTCCCCTATGACTCTGAATAATTGAATTAAAACTTCTCGACGCATTTATTTCGAGCCTTTTGCCTCTTGATGTATTCTATATGATATTGTAGGACAAACGTCAAATAACGCCTTTTACTGTCAGGATTCATATATGATTAAAAAATACAATACTATAGATAAAAATATATGTTTTTTTCTGTCATATCCACACAAATCAATACTAACATTATTAAGATGTATGTGAGTTTGATAGTTTGTAACGTTTTATAGATTTTCTGGTTATGAAAAATCTACTGAACCGATTTTAAAACTTATTATATAATGTTTGGCGCCTTACAAAAATCTTCGGTTAAAAGAAACATTCTCTGTTCACGTATTTATATTATTATTTATATTCTGTCTGACATTTCAAGGACATTTTCAAACGAGGCGTGTTTTCGCTTCCTTTTAACTTAAAGAAATTGTTTCAATTTTGTGACACAAATCATATTGTGTTTTGACCAAGATTGAATTATTTAAATCCTTCCGCCCGGATCACTCTTGGTATCCCAGTAAATTTTTCCCAAACTCACGTCCGATTAGTGTGTAAAAACTAATGGTTTATAATTAAAAGTTCATGATTTAAGAAGAATGTTATAATTCAATAATAAGCTGCTGAGACAAAACACATTCATATTACAGCCAGCCTTATAAACGCAGAACGCCTTATAAACGAAAAAGGCAGCCGGCGTTATCTTTATTACAGACTTATCTGGATATTTTTTCCCGCTTCTTTGCAGAAATTTGTTCACAAATTTACATCTTACTTTAGGAATTTTCAGAGCAATATACTAAATAGAAATGTAACGAAACAAGTAACAATTCAAAATGTTGGCAAAAGCAACACATTTTTGGCTACATTATTCTATTTCAGACGCATAACTAAAACGAGAAGATTCTATTTTTCTACACAAATAGGACTCATAGATAGTATGCAGATATCATCAGCCCTTAATCCAGACTTAATTAAAGATGAGATCAGTAGGATACAAGCAGACGTAACCCAAATTAGTTATTATGGTTCATGGTTAGATTGGCAAGTAATATGGTATACATTAGGTATATTAGATCAATCAACTGTTCTCTGATCTGTTGAGCTTCTAATTAACTCAGAACCTGTCGTCGTAGGCGACAAGTCAACAATGTAGCCACAGCCTTAGTGAAATTTTCACTAGCGCAGACTCACTAGAAAAAGCTAGCCATATGCAAGAAAAATAAGCAAAATTATGAGCATAAAAAGCGCTATTTCGTGATTCTGTACGATGTATGTCTGATAAGAAATAAAGTTCCAATATATATGAAATTGTGAAGTACCGTAGGTGTAGGGATGACGACCAGCTCTATTCCAGTACCTAGCCCTGGTACGTAAGTGTATCAAGATTTCAAAAGACAAACGCTGTTTACAGGCTTAAATATTTGCAGAGTAGTGTTTTTTGTGTTTGTTGAAATTCTGCATGACTATGTCAATCTGCCCATGAGTCAGAACGAAAACGCACAATAATATTTAAGTCTTCTCAGGATCGCACAATCCATCAAAGAGGCTTCACTTTTGAATAATCGACAAAAACTCACACTACTTACCGAGCATACTTTATTTAACGTGATGTAAATATGCTATCTACCTATCAACAAAGTCCGAGTCGCTTAGGCACAATCCAATTTTATGACATAACTTTTAATGGACGCTTGCGACACTGCCTTCATCGTAGCGTTCTGTTTTACGAGGCAATTATCTAGTTACTAACATGTTATGAAGGTGAATCTTCGTTGAAATATTTTTGGGATGTTTTTCAACGTCAAGGTAAGAGGGTTTTTATTTATTTAATAGAGGATGACATATTATGCCAAACATTATATTTTTAACCCTAAGTTAATGAATTCTCAATTCATACGTAAGATGTATTTGACTGAAATTAAAAATTTATTTTACTTATAAATAAGGTTAATAATTATTTTTATATAATCTATTCGGTAATTTCAGATTTCATATACATATAGCAGTGGTGGCTCAGTGGTGAGAACCTCGGACTTCAAAATCGACAAGCCGAGGTTCGAGACCGGGCCGAGCGTGCAGGAAATAAATTGATTTTTCAATTTATCTGCGCATGTGGATAACATCACCACTGCTTAAAACGGTGAAGGAAAACATCGTGAGGAAACCGGCATGTCCAAGAATCAAAAGTTCGACGACATGCGACATCTGCCAACCCGCACTTGGCCAGCGTGGTGGATTATGGCCTGAACCCTCATAGGAGGCCTGTGTCCCAGCAGTGGGAATAAATATGGGCTGATGATGATGATACATATATATCTTTAATAAAAACAAAAGCGAAGTATTTAAAAAAATTATTGGGAAAATGCGATAAAACACAAAAAAATACGAAGGTTTTTTTATTATATTATTTAGGGTAATATCAAATATCACATGTATCACTGCAACTGCGAGAACACATTTTTTTCCGGAGCATAACTAATGTGGTTGGTTGGTTTCCAAAGCACCACTTCAAGTTATAATACCCGAAACTTTTAAGTAATTCACATTTACAAGAAACCATACATAAAAATGCAAAAAACAGTCACTTTTAACTTTTTCCGCTTCCCGAAACAGAAAATTTTATAATTTAGTGTATATGAGTTCTTATCTTACGTAGCACATAATTGCGTGGAGAGCCGGAGCGACTTGCTAACACCCATTAAAATTATGAATCTCACTTCACCCTAATTAGCCCGGCTCCGGTGGAAGCGAAGGAAATTTTATATCCGTTCTGAATGACGGGAAAAAAGAATAAGACTCAAAGACGGGAGAAGGACTCTGCACCTCCCCCCCGCCTCCCCCCTCCGTCCCTCAGTTTCCTTTCTGCATTTCCATAACGGTGCGCGGGGAAATTATTTAGCTTTTTTCTTCCCACTTTTGAAAGCGTAATTGAAAATGTATTTCTAACGATTTGAATTGTGAGAGTTTAAAAAGAATTGCAGTATTCTATTTTAAAAGGGAAATTTTATAAAATCTATGAACGACCCGAACTCCCGATACTGTTTCAGTTATTTAAGGTTTAGTTTTTATTCCACTTCAAAGTTTTGCTCTACTTTTGTTTCATGTTAGATCGAATAAAGGTCTTTCAGATGTTTATAATTAGTTTGGATATGAAAAATAGAATTCTTTAAAAATACTTGTCTTCTCCTGAAACAATGGCTTTTTGTAGTAAGCAATGTACAAGCAATAACTTATAACTTTGTTATATCTTCTTTACTCATCTTTTTGACACGAGAGTCACAATTGAACAAATTACGTGTCATCTCATAGTTTGTTGACAAATAAAGAGCCTGGCTCGAAGTGTTCACATCAAATGCAAACTCTTATCCGCTGCCAGCCGCGGTCATCACTAAAGTTGTTAAACAACTTTGTTTTCATACAACACACCATTTTTTCTCTCTTATTCGTTTGAAATTCATGATGCAGGCCATTATTTGTGCGTCAAAAAATTTTCAAAGTCGCACTGAATACTACGAGTAGCATCTTAGTTTTAACGATTATATAACAAAAAAAAAAAAAAAAGCTTGGACTTCAAAAATGTAAGAACTTAATTAATCTTAACTTAATCCATCTGGCAAAGCGATAAGTACGATATTAAAAGTACCTATGCAAGTAACGTTATAATACATTATAGATTATTTGCTAAAGGGAACATGCTGTACATCATTCCGATACGCTGCTATTGTATTCACGGCCAGCAAGGTCACCGATGTCGCTCGTCATTAATATTTTATCTACCCGCATTGAGAGTGAAAATAATTAAAAGAAACATCTGTAGTGGTCGTTGGCTTATGGTGCACGGAGAAACTTGAATAAGTTTATGTTTGCATCATTTATAAATGTTCATTAGTTATGTAATAAATACCAATAAATAAAAAAAAAAATAAAAAAAAGTAGGTTCTTTATGGGTCTGTATTTATTTTTTTGTTTTGTTATATAGATAGCTCTGTGGGTTCTCCTAATTAACACGATTTCCCGTGATTAGCATATAACTATTACGTATGAAGAGCAATATATAATTTATAGCCGGTTAATACTATAGAAACATAATATTGACGGTACCGCTTTATGAATAATATCTGTATTCTGTAATATCTAAATCGATTACCCTCTTTCAAAGACACTCAATATTGAGTAAGTGCGTAATTGAGTCATAAGTATATATACAATATTACATGCGTATGTGTGTGTGTGTGTGTGTATCTAATGTGTCGCTCCAGTGAGGTGTGTCAGTCTGAAATAATGTGTAACACGTAATTTGCTTCAAACGATTATAATAAAAGCGAGTTTCGGAGAGGAAGATAAAACCAGGTATATATACATATATTAGGTAATGGTGGAACAGTAAGGAATTAAACTTTTTTATTAAAATAAAATAGCTTAATTTCGTTGTCGTTCAAAATAGTTTAGTAAAATAGTTTAACAGTTAAATACCTTATTAATTCAAAACCAAACACAGAGCGGTGATCTAAAACGCCTCATTCCAAAGCAAATATAAAAGCTAATAATGAAAACGTTTTAACCATTTCAATAATACTTATAATAAAACCTTTAAAATAAACCCTTTCGCAGAGCCCTTAATGAAAAACAATAAAAGCCTAAATGTTCAATATCACCTCGCCTCGCCATAAATTCTTGATCCCATTTATGTTTCACCGAAAACCGAAAATATGAAACTGTGAATCGAACCCTGTGACCTTAGGGGCAAGGTTGATATTTGCATAATAATGAAGTTTCGATTGCGAACCGATCTTTGGAAGATATGTAAACCGTTTGTATGGAATGGCTGAAGGTGTCTTGTATGTATGTACATGTGGGTACAATATCGTTACTTCAAAGTTATCCAGGATCTTAAGTATTCAGATATTTCTAGATCAGCGCCCTTGAGAAATAATTTGTATTCGGTATATATCATATCTTTATCTTATTTTTCTATTTGAGTTACGAATTAAACAATTCATGTTGTTTAATTTCATTTTTTCGTACTAGGTGACGGTGAATTACGTACCGATTGAATTAATTCAAAAAATGTATTACGTTTCCTCTTATTTACATCACTGTGGTTGTGGGTAATGAAACGATTTCTTTAAATGCATTTATTTATATTACTTTCTTTTCAATTTTATTCCGCTACTGATATAGTTCACGAAAATCGGTGCTAAGTTGGAAGCATCGCTGTCTAGAAACGCCTATTAAAAAGGCTAGATACATACAACCTTAAGACTTATTATAGGCTATATTTTTTATGTCAGAATTGGCAATGGAGCTGGTGGGTCCCCTGATGGTAAGCGATACCACCGCCGTAAGCGATCTCACATTTGGAGAGGCGTAATGTCAATTACAGATCTTACGCATATACAAATGGATTGCCGACTTTAAATTGGGAAAAGATTAAGAAAGGATTGACGAGAGGAATAAAGGAAAGGACTGGGAAAAGTAAGTTAAACTCACTCACTCACTCACCGAACTAAACACAATAGCATGCTATTATTTCACGCCGGTTTTCTGTGGGATGTGGTACTTCCCTGGTGCGAGCTGGCCCAATTCTTGCCGTGGCTCGACTCCCACATACAATAAATTATGTACCAAATACTATATACTATGTACCACGGCTGGTGGTCCTGTAGCGCTATAAACGTTCCAGATGACCTTAACCTTTACCTACATTTACTTATTAACAACTATTAATTAAATTTATGAGATACAGAATGTCTCGAAAACATTGTCTATGACTTATGCTTTGTTATAATTTATGGGCTGTCGGATCCCCGACTCCCACCCCAGATAGGGGAGGGGTGACAATAAAATATTAGTATTGTAAAGTTTTGGCGTCTCAGAGATTTCTACGCAATTGCGAGGGACGATTTTAAATTTCATGCTATTATCATAGTACTTGGAGAATAAATGTTGGCAAACGGCATTAATTACGAGTCTTATAAGTTAGATTTAATATTTTTTTGACTATGCTAGTTCTCATTTAAATGTTTTGATTGGGTATTAAATCAATTTGTTATAACATATGAACGAATGTATTGATTGAACTTTTTAGAAGCTGGTGACTGTGTTATTTCAGAATTTTAAAATTTATTGAATACTTTTATATGTTGAAACTTATTGAATTATTTTATATTGAAAATCAGTGGGAACAATACTGTCTTACTACTCTAAGAATAATAGGGATATACTTCTTATGCATACTTAAGTAGTTTTTTACAATTTTTATTTATAACCAATATACCAATGTAAATATAATGAAAAGTGTCTATGTCTAGTCTTTAGAAGAGTAACGACCGGGTTTCTATTCTAAGATACGTTGTAGTGTTGCAAATTTATAATTCAGCTGCATTTGCAAAACTGTAAAACTTCACAAGTATACCGCAACTAAAAATAGTTTTCTGTCTTACACGGTATTATATCGGTCGAATCACCTTCGTGCTATGTCAGAAGGCTGAAGCTCGATGAATATAAGACTGAAGGTTGCCTTTTAAATCTGTACTCGATAAGAAAGGTTAACAAGTCTCACAATTAATCATTTCCAAAGTAAAACATGAACCGAATTAATTTCATAGAAACATTTGAGGTAACTCACTCTCACGCAATATTTTTACAACCTACCCCCAAATGGCTTTAATTAGCCGCGCGAAGGACTACGCAATAAAATAAAGTTACGACAATCCTGTATTGTAGCTTTTTAGGCTCTCACACGTACCTCATAAAACGCTGCTAATTATAATTTAAATTGGAATAATTTTTGTTTCTGTATATTAAAGACTCTATAACGTTAAATCTTTATCAATTGATATACTTTTCCATTTTTTATAATGATAAGTAACACAATACGATTATTTACGATCGACTTTACCACTTCTAATGAATCTGTTTGTATTATCACATTAATATTATAAATGTGCAAGTTTCTTTATTTGTATATTTGTCCATCAATCACGCTCTAAAACTTCTGAACGGATTTTGATAAAATTTGGTATACAGGCGTGAGCTGACTTGGGTGATAAGATACTGTTTATCTAGACTAAATGCTCCCTTGAGATAAAACAGATTGAAATTCGGGTGGAGCCGGGACAGCGTCTAGTTAAAATTAAATTAAACAAGTACTCTAAACAGCTCTCAAACATTCGCTTTGACTGAATTAAAAATAATAACTGCCGCAATGTGTAAACGTGATCAAATTATGTGTTTCGTGCTTTCTACCAGCGACTCAAAACAATGTTTTTTTTTTATTATAATTATAAAATTTTGCAGTTTGTTACATTTCTGTATTAATCAATTCAATTCAATCAATCAATTCCTTTAGCCTTGGAAAAGGTGTTATATTAAGGTTAGAATTAAATAAACTATTGTAATGCTACGATAATATGTCAATTGTACGAAAGTGCACGTATTTCGCTACTTAAAAAACCTCTTTGAAATACTTAATCAAACCGACGAATGAATAAACAAGGGACAGTTAATGATTAACATGATTCCAATAAATTTCAAAAGTTAAGTAGCTAAAGCCTTCTTTGTTAAAATGACGATATCCTAACATATTAGAACTGTTGACATTTGATTATAATTTAAAACTCTCAACAAACACATCTAATTTTCCTGATAATTGTGTTAAATATATAAAGATGACATTAATTTTGTCTTCTTTTCATATTTCTAGCCCAACATTTGGCACATAACAGCATCCACGATCTTCACTTGTTCACACGTGCGAAAGATTTCGCGCTGTGAATAACGCAAGTTGTAAAATTACGGAGCCACTGACAAAGGAGAGAGTAACATGGTTATAATGCACCAGTGAACAGGTAGGAATAACTGTTTTGTACTAGAGCTTCTTAATTAATTACGGTTTCATAAAACTCCTATAATAACAGGGCATCAAGAAACAGGAGAGGGTTTGATGATTTGCGTCCTGTGTTCTGTAATTGAGTTATGTCAAATTAAAAGTATTTAATAAACTATTTTGTTTAATATATAGACTGTATATTCAATGTATATGTACTGTGTGGTCTTTCAAAGTGTTGGATAAGATTAATGATATAATTATAACAGGCCAGCTGTTTGTACCGGCTTCGCCCGTTTTACATAATATCTAGCCTAAAGTGTGTAAGAGAAAAATTTTTGAAAACGGTACAAACATACAGAAACATAAGTTTCCTCTTTACAATATAAGTGTAGCTGACACAATCACCGAACTTTTGATTCTCCGACATGCTAGTTTCCCTTTCTCATTTCAAGCAGTGGTGATGTGGATAATGTGTTATTAAATTAAAAATATTATTTCATGCGGGCTTGTTTCACGACTTTTCGATTGAAGGCCG
Source organism: Zerene cesonia (assembly GCF_012273895.1). NCBI lineage: Eukaryota > Metazoa > Arthropoda > Insecta > Lepidoptera > Pieridae > Zerene > Zerene cesonia. The sequence continues at coordinate 6,644,004 of NC_052130.1, read as the reverse complement.
AGTTCGTCATCACTGAGACGCTACTGCAATGCTACATTATGATCATAAGTCATTAAATAATAGTATGTTACTCGTATATTTCTCAACAAATTGATTTAGAAGCAACCACAACAAAAATTGATAAGCATGTTTCGTATCATTTTCGAACATTCACAAGGATAAAATTTACATAACAATAACCTCGAAAGTCAAAGCGGCAATCTTTAACAGCAAAAGGGGACATTCAAATCCGTTTATTCGTCGACTCCAAAAAATGGACTCACAAATACGAAAATAACACAGCTACATGTAGTCTCGTCGCCCTCACAAGTAACCGGGGTTTTTTCATTGTTATAGATCCCTTCAAACGACGCTTACCTTTCCCTCAAGGCCAAAGTTTTGGCGGGAAACGTGATAAAAATACGAGGTTAAGTGACAGAATAACTATGTGTGCGGTTTGCAATTCGAATCGGGAGGAATGTTTTTGAAACGTAGTATGACGATCAAATGGGAAAATCGCATTTATCGGAGCTTGAAAATTGAAATGAGCTTGAAGCTATGTTTAAAAGTCGGACGTTTAATAGGATTCTAAAAAAAAGTTCCCATATAGCGTTTAGTTTTAAATAGAGTTTTTAACTATTTTGATAGGAAATGAAAAATTATTCATTTTTTTCTAAATGCACAGATTGACAATCTATTAATTTATAAGTGTTATATTAGTGCTACCATGACTATTCGCAGTACATCCACTGTGGTGAAATGTTTCTCTTGCTTTATTGAATGTTAATTAAATTAAATGCTCCTAGTTAGGTTAGTCACTAGTCTCCACTTAGCGATTGCTAGGAAGTGGCTTTTCACAGAAGGTGAGAAATGTTTTAAATGCTTCACTGCACATACCTCCATGTTTATAAAGTGCTTTATATAAGTGCCAAGCCATTAATATACACGTTTGATATAATTATCGTCGTTTTGCTCTCATTATCTCCCAATTAGAGAACAAAAAGAAAATTTTATCAAAAACAATATCATATTTAAAGTAATTAAGGCCTTATGCCTTAATTAAATCGGAACAATATTGTTTCAAATTTTTCCCGGTACACAAAGCTAAAATGGCTACCAGAATTTTACGATATTGTCTACCGTAAGTGTAAAATCATATCTAGAAGATCTGATTCTGATCTGAAGATGAAGAAGTAGTATGTAGAAATCCAAAATATACTTATGGTTTTTTGTAACTTTCACAGAAATATGTAATTTAATATAGACCATCATCAGTCTATGCATGTTCTTACAGCAGAGACACAGGACTCCTATGATGGTTCGGGCCATAATCCACCACACTAGCCAAGTACATATTCCTCACGATATTTTTCTTCATTGTTTCAATTAGTGTGAATGTCGTTAACTTAAAAAATCTATTTATTTCCTTTTTGCCTGCATGCTCACCTGGTCTCGAACCACCGACTTTTCAATTTAAGTGCGAGATCTTCACCACTTAACCACCACTGCATGTTTAAGTATCAGTAGGAAAAAACTCAATCTTAATTGAAACGACAAATAAAATGCTTTTAATTTTCAAATATACAATTGCGAAAATTTGTTAATTTAGCACAAAGCCAATCCATAAATTTTGCCTTTAAGGAAAATCGGCTTATTGCGGCGAAGGCGCTTAGATTAATAAAATATCATTGAGCTACTTAAATTAAAAAAAAAACTTTTTTATTTAACAACTATATAAAAATTATTTAACAACTAAGAAAGTTGACAATATTAGTACTCTCCCTCCCTTCCCCCCTCATTTTTTTCGCGGAAAATTATAAATCTTTCGTCGGATCTCTGCTTCATTCATTCTACATGCCGACAGGAATAAGGGCAGAAAGATTTCTTTTGGTGACGTCAACGTTGGATAAGATTTAATGCTACCATTTCCCTGTTAAACGAATGGCCGACCTTTACTAGTATTTTGCCCAATTTTAAAACATAACGGAGTAAGGAACTGTTACTTTTAACTAAATTTCAAAATACACTATTATATTGTTTGTGATTGCAAAATTTCACATTTGAATGTTCATATTATAATACTTTATTAGTGTTCTAGCACTTCAAAATAGTCGGCGTGCACGACACTGCGCGGCGTGTATCATTTCATTATTGCCACGAAGGTATTCCTTCATCCAAAGAGAGAGCCTAGATGTCACTGGGATGTCTAAAGAAAAGTCTGGCTTTCCGAGCAGAATAAATTCCAAATTTTTTTAAGGCAGCCGTCAAAAATTCAGGATTATAGGCAGGACCATAAGATCTTGATAAGAGCAATAAAATAGCGTCACACAATCTTCATATTCAAGTATTTTTTTGCATTCCATCTGTCTATACGACATCTTAGAATGTTTTCACGCTTTCCCCAGTGAGGGACACGACGGGCTTTCTTCGCTATGTGCATCTTCTGTCGATGTTTGGCTTCCGTTTAAATGCTTTAGATGCTTTTTAAAGGGAGAGATAGAATCTAACGTCACCTAACTGGCTATGTCCATATTTGGTAAGTTTTTTTTTTCAGATTAAGTTACTAGATCACAATCTCCAAGATTAGAAGAATTCGTTAAAATAATTAAACGGCTGCATTGAATTAAAGAGCGTCTTTCAAAAAACTGAATCACATCCGTTAAATACAACGGCATTAAAGAAAATTAATTTAATGATGCCGCTTAATAAAGGGCAGAGCTATTAATGAATTGGCTTATTTAACCCGTTGACTGCGACTCATCACATATAAATTTTAGAATTAAAAACTCAAACACATAAAGACCGATCCAAATTTTATACAATTCTCCCTTTTTATCATAATCGCCGAGGCTTTACGAGCGCCATTAACATAAAGGTAGTCCCGCCTGGCTAAACTGAAAAGTTGCGTAACTGCTACACTCTCCCGGCATCTCTCCCAGCTTTGTTATTACTATAGTTTGACTTGAAATATGTTTACAATTAAATTAATATTTATGAACCTTTAATCTAACGCCGCCTGCTTCGAATAAAGTTTATAATAGCAAGTTATGAAAAGATTTTTTTATAAGATTAGTAGTATATAGTGATGAAAACCTATTTTAACCACAAAATAATAAAGTTGAAGCTTTAATATATACCTGTGGGTTCCCTAAGTAAGCGGATTGTGGTACAGTAATACAGTGCGCCACTGAGCCCCGACCAATGCCACAAGCCACATATAAGCCGACAGAAGTTTTTCATTTATTTAAATACCAAATATGCGTCTTATCAAAATTTGGGGTACATTATGCTAAGTATAGAGAGACTGCTCGCCTTTTTGTAATTTTATTTACGAATATTTCGCCGTAAATTCTTTCGAGGGAGACATAAAATATGGTGGTTGCTTCTTATCTGGGCTGAGTTGGGATAATTATGATTTAATTTCACGGTAAAAAGCGTCGGGTAGCATTAAACTTTTAATATACACGTTTTAGATTAAGGGTTACAGAAAATTAATTTTGTTGACCTCTTTAAGTTATATTGGAAATTCTCATACAAACAAACAAATTTTATTGCGCGACCCGATGTCCCTATAAACATGTATTTGAATAAATTCATGTGCCAAGTGCCGATCCATTAGATTTCAGTACATATCTAAACTACTAGAAGATTTTAGAACTCTACAACGTTTCGTAGCATATCTTATATACTATTATACACACATATTATATAATATTGTAACTATTGTTCAATCACAGAATTCAGTTGTGCATTATTTAAATATATAGAGGTATTATATTTTTTACACTTAATTAGTTTATTAGTTCACTTAAAAAGAGCATACCATCTATCACAAACATTATTTTTAATTTCCGGTGTGCGTATGTTCCAATGTACTGATATGCAGAAATGCAGAACACCTATCCGGTGAATTACAAGTAAAATATGACGCTTTTTTAAATAAATGTACACGAAAAGTTCAGTTTTCCGTGCGTTTGTTCATCAGACTGTGAAAAGCTCCCAGTTAACTTACAAAGGGCGAATTCTATTTGAATTTTTCGATTCACGCCTCGAGCGTACTATAAAATATTATATTTCGCACTAAAAATGATAGGAATTCTTTATTTTATTATTTTTATAGCGTTCATATGTAATTTCGCAAACAAATTCAATAGCTGAGGGGAATTCGTAAGCGGCCCAGCGGTCGAAACAGTAATGGCACAGAATAAATGGTACTGGGTAGAAGGAAACTTTCAATTCTCCCTAACCATATTTCTTTTTTATTCTTTCTTTCTATTGTATCGTAATATTTTACAGTTAGAGAAATTAGAATTAAATCGAAGTCCTGCAAAATAGTGATGAGTTTCATTTAAATGTTCTACTGAGCTCTTTAAATATTTAAACAGCTACTTACTTCATCATTTAACAATTTCATACATTTGCACGATGTAGTACTCATAAATCATATTTATGTGTTATCTTATGACATTTGTATCGCTAGGTAATAAATAACAGCGTAACATATTTCGGCGAATGTGTTTAAACTACAATATCACTAATTCAAAAACAAGTTGTCACATGTTACATGACCTTCACATGGAGGTATAGCATATGTAGGATCCGTTTAAATCTGGAGGCCCATTTCCTTTTCCTGACTCTTCCCTGTCTATTCATTTTTTCCAGTCATCAATCCTTTCCTTATCCCTTAATCCTTTAAAGCGGGTAGCGCATTCGCAGAGGCAGTGACGCTATAATGTTCATGGGTGGTGGCGATCGCTTACCATCCGGCGACCACCAGCTCAGATGCCCGCTATGACATAAAAAAAAACCATAAACATGCAAATAAAGCTACAGGCTGCAGATATCGAAGACTTTTTAACAATTGCTATATTAACGTTAGTAAAAATAGTCAAGCACTGAGATAAAGGTCTAGTTAACATTGCATTTATTTTTCACACTTTTATCTAGTTGATATTCAATAACAAACTTGTGATGCCTTTTAATTTACCTGTCAATATTATTATATCCTAACTGACACAATTCATATCTCATTGTATCGATAACAGGTAATGTCCGCAAATAAATTGGTGTCATTTGATATGCCGTGCATTTTTCTAATATCTAATTCGTCTTAAACTAGAGATGGCGACATCGTTCGATACAAAAATAAATTTTATAGCTAGTCTAATACTTGTACCTGTGAAATGAATACCTATATGTTATATTGTTATTGTACATCATCATCATTAGCCCATACATGTTCCCACAGCTGGGACACGGGCCTTCCATGAGGATTCAGGTCATAATCCACCATGCGGACCAAGTACTGGTTGGCAGATGCCACAAGTTCTCGAACTTATAATTATCGGACATGCCGGTTTCCTCACGACGTTTTCCTCAAAATCAATTTATTACGCTCCCCTGGTCTCGAACCTCCGACTTATTGGTTTTAAGTCCGAGGTTCTCACCACTGAGCCACAACTGCTCATTATTATTAAAAAACGGAAAAAGAAGGTTTCCAAATGTGTGTGGGGTACTTCGTAGCGTCCCTTTTTAATAGCTCCATTTGGGGTCTAACATTTTTGTCTGACCGTACCTTGTATCTGCAATCACAGAGTAAAAGCAGTGAACCCGATACGGCCGGCACAGTGCTTCTGTATTGTTGTGCGAACAAAGCATTCGGTTTGTCTGTGGAGGCTCTCCAGACGACATTAGCGCTGGAGTGCTTGGGGTTTGTTCCTCTTGGCGTCTTTACATTTTTATGTAGGAACGGGCAACTGATTCGCGATTCGGGTTCGCCTGATGCGTTCACAGCCCATGAACATTTACAGAGGCAGGGTTTCTACGAACGCGCTTTTAAGGAATGATAAGGAATGCATTAACGACGGGAACCAAGGAATAATAATCATACCTTTATTATGCCATATTCTTGTTTACTTTGTATCCCATATATTCATAAATGGAGCTAGTTCGCACTTTGAAATAACTTACTGAGTTCGAACAATATGATTTTTATGAAGAATATAAGAATTATTTAAGCAAAATTAAGTGAAGCAATGTTATTACATCGGTGTAATGTTGCATAAATCACTTAAAAGTAAACCATGAATCTTAATAATACATGGAGATTGTTTTTTTAATAATAGCCCGATATTGTCACTGATCATATAAATTATAAACCCTCTACGACAATGGTCGGCGCAAAGCGGAACAAAATTCAATAACCAGCTATTTCTAACCACAATGGCGCGTTTCGCACAAACCTACTTATTGGATGTAATGAACAGCTCTGAATCATTGCGTTTTTGTTTGGGCTCAATAAATTGGGAGAGTGCCTGACTGCGGGTATCATAATAGACGTCATTTAACGCTCAACGAAACTAAGGACAATAAGGCTTTTTAAGTTAAACAAAATTATGTTGACTCCAACATTTTTTTTTACAATAAACCGTAAATGATTTACTTTCAATTGTATGTTCGACTGCTTACGATTTGGAGTCCATTAATACATGAGTGTATAAACTATAAACATTTAAAAAAGCTGTTACTATCTCACGGATTGCCTTGTTATTTGTTTGCTTTTCTCTTTCTTCCTTCGTCCCGCTTTATGTCATGTGCCTTATGCTTTCTGCTAACCCGTATATCTCGGCAACACCCGCAACATTGTGGTATGGACGTCTATGAGCGGCGCATTTTCTTTCCACCGGGCAAAGCGTCTGCTCTTTTGCCTTCCAATAACATAAGACAATATAAATAATATTAGGCAATAAGGCTCACACATTTAAAAAAATCAACGCTATCCTTCTGTTTTATTGAAGTTTATTGGCGTTAGCAATGACTGAATGATGAACAGTTTTTTTTGTAAGAGAGAGCACCTGGCGGGACTCCAACAATCAAACATTAACGTATATTTAATAAACCAGATTCATATCTTGATGATCCCTAAAACATTTTTTTGATTACGTAGGAAAGATAATCATAATTTGCCTATCGCAAATCGTTAAAAGTTGATGGTTCATGAAATGCTTAAGCGCGTCTCGGGAAACGGTTAAAAGTTTTTATATGCCCTATATAAAGTCACTTTCATACATTTTATACGACCTTAAATGTTATGGAAGATATTCTGCTTTACATCTATACATTAGAAAGATAAAAAATGTACTATAGAAAACACAACTAAACCCTTGTATATTTTATATATCAGGACATGTATCTACAAATTATCATAATATTTGCATCATTTTGTTTTCCAAAATTTAATGGAACAGGGGTCTATTTGCAAAAGCTATTCATGAAAACCTCTTTCGAGTTATTACCACGAATATGCTCCAAACATGTAGCAAAATATTGCTTTAAGTTGTCTATTCTATACCTCAGAAGGTTAAGTGACAACAATATAGTATAATATTGTATCAAATATCGTTTTATAATAAAGTTGATTCACATTTTTAACAATCTATTAATTTGCAATGTACCTTTACATAATAAAAATTTTCAATTACATTATTGATTTGCATTTAATAAATATTAAGTAAATAATACTCGTAATATAAAGGTTCATGAGATACAACCAGGTGACAGAGTGACGCCCTGAGCGCCCGAACTAGACCCTTATTGCGGAGGCCACAGCGGGTCATGGCGCTCAGGGTAGTGAGGGCATACCGCACGGTGTCCTTTGAGGCAGCGTGCGTGATAGCCGGGACGCCCCCGTGGGAACTGGATGCCGAGATGCTTGCGGACGTGTATCGCCGCGTCTCGGCGTCCAGGTCACTTGGGGTCAATCCAACATATGAGGAGGTCGAGCAGTGGAGGGCTGCGGCTGTCGAGCGGCGGTTCCGGGAATGGGAACGCCGTCTCGAAGAGCCCAGCGCGGGTTTGGGGACGGTCGCAGCCATCAACCGGTTCTACGAGAGTGGTGCGACAGGCGGCATGGGGCTATACCTTCCGCCTTACACAGGTGCTGTCCGGGCACGGCTGCTTCGGGCGGTACCTGTGTAAAGTCGCGAGGAGGGAGCCC
>NC_052130.1:6634858-6635029 GCF_012273895.1 Zerene cesonia | reverse complement strand
ACAGGAGGGCAGAGCGGTCATCCCACTTTGCCGCTCTAATTATGTGCCTGGCCCGGCAAGGGGCAGCCGCCGAGGGGGTCTCGGACGTATTTTAACCAGCTCCCGTGGCCCCTTCACTCAAGTGGCTAGACGGAACACAGTGGGGTTTTAGTCGGTAAGAATCCGACATAA
>NC_052130.1:6617536-6634848 GCF_012273895.1 Zerene cesonia | reverse complement strand
ATTTAATCCATTGTCCGATGCGGCGAGGCGGCGTGAGGTGTGTTCCGCTCACGCCGCCTACAGGAGGGCAGAGCGGTCATCCCACTTTGCCGCTCTAATTATGTGCCTGGCCCGGCAAGGGGCAGCCGCCGAGGGGGTCTCGGACGTATTTTAACCAGCTCCCGTGGCCCCTTCACTCAAGTGGCTAGACGGAACACAGTGGGGTTTTAGTCGGTAAGAATCCGACATAACCCACGGCTCCATCCCCGGGGGCCGTGGGTATCTATGCAAGATTTCCCCACTATAAAAAAAAAAAAAAAAAGGTGACAGAGTGACGAACAGACAAACGAACGAGTTCGGGTAATATGATCCCGTTTTACCCTTCGATTTTTTAATTTACCATAGCCTCTATACAAAAAATAAGAGTTTCAGTAGAGAGAAGAAATTTCAGAATTATATCAGTGCTGTAAGTATTCTTCTCATTCTATTTAAGAGCCATTGGATATAACCCAGGCTCAGTCGTTCTATTGTCTCGATATGAAGTATGAACTAAATAAATGACCATAATGAATGTAAATGAAACGCGGAGAATGTTTCATTTTACTATTTCCAGAGCCAAAGGTTGCATTCATAAAGCTTTGGAATAAAAACGGTATTTTGTGATTATATTTGTGCTTATGATTGTTATTATAGGTTGCTAAGTTTAGTGTAAGTTTTGGGAAATGGAGCACACATGTGGCTTGCATTTATGTTCTTTCAATCGACTTCGAAAAAAGGGAATAAGTACTATAAATTCAAGTGTTTTTTTTTTATAAGTAATAAACTGAACCGATTTCAATGATTGCAAGCTAGTGCCTTACATGTAACATTGGTCTAGTTTAAATTTAGTCTTTAGATTTAAAAAAAATCCTCAATGTATGTATGTTGTTTGTATGTGCATATAGCAATTTATTCTAAATTAGTGAATACGTAAGTATCTAATAAATAATGATGGAGTAGTTATGTTAAATAATCTATATAATACTGTTATTGTACTATGTATCTATTATGTATTGTTATTGTTAAAATGTTGTAAAGACGATGAACCACGAACGCCCACGACGAATCTTAATTCTTGTTAAGTGTTATTTGAGACGTTAAGTGGGTGTTAGTTGAACTCTGCATGTGCGTCAACGGTCAGTGATGTACTGAATTATTACGTTTAAATACAACCCTGTAATTGTTGACTGGTTTGCACAATTTATATATGTCGGGCGCCATTGTCGAGACATTATCAAGTCACATATTTCTTGATACTGAAATGTTTTTATACAAAATTTAAAATTAAAAATATTTCTTTGAAGTTTTTGCTCATTTTTTAAACAGGAGCTCTATTATAAGTCTATGCAAATCAAGCTTCGATTACGTAAGGTAACAAGATGCCGGTTAACGTACAACAGCTGAAGTGATGAAAAATGAGCCTCAATGAAAAACAACTGCGATAACGATGGAGCACATTCTGCAAGAGATCTTCTTTTTTTGAGATATTCTTCTTATATTGTGTGTATCACTAATTACAATGTATGCATTATAAAAGCAATTATATAACCGCTTACTCGTTTTTGTCATAACTGATTCAGAAACAGTTACAAACAGAAAAATTCATATATGTAAATAATAATCGTGATGCTGAGAATCGATCACGCTTCAGCAAGAATTGGGCCAATTCACACCGGGGAAGGTACCACACCAAATGTGCTTCGTTCAGCTATTGGGAAGCCAGTCTGTATCTTTTTTCCCTGTCCTTTCCTGTATTCATTTCGCCAATCCTCTCCTTTTACAACAGCCATCAAAAGCTTTCATAAACCATGTCTTATATAGGCTAATTAGATCAGCGCAAAAAATAACTCTCATGACTTATATTGCATAATTATACACAAAGCCAACCAAGCGGTTGTTTAAATATAAAATCCCCACAAAGGAAGCGAGGAAGCAGGCATAATGAAAAGATTCATCTTGCTCGGAGTCTCTCGTGTGCGAATTATTGGCTCTACAGTACATGTTACAGATTGCATTGAAATAAAAAACTACAGTAATGCTCCTTAGGATGATGAAGGATATTTATTTTGTTCCAAAGCATCGCAGATTAGTGTTTTTAGAGTCTGTTTATTTTTTAATATCACACTATGTGATTAACAAAAATTGTTAATCACATAACGATAACTTAAAAAAAATCCATTCATCCCTTTCATAATTCGTAGATGGGACTTCACCTTTATTTAACAATCCATAACGTTTGAATTCATATAAATAGAAACAATTTTAAGATAATTTTGTCAATGTTGCCTTCCTACACTAATGAAACAAAATATTTTGTTTTGAAATTTAGATTAAGTACATATCAAAGTTTCAAATTTTTTCTTCTTTTGAAATCTTTCACCGATATCATATAACCAAGATGCTTCAATTCTGTAATACTAAACCCATATTAACTTTATCCTAACCTAAGAACCTCGCCAAAATGACCATAGTTCAAAAATCCAAAAGTAAGCAGCAGCATAATTGGGTCTCATAGCGACAGATGTTAACGGCCAATGTATTGTGCCATCCATGATCCAGGCCAGTTGGGCCGCAGGTGAGCGCAATGAGTTACGATCCTATTCCGTACGAACACCGCTGATTTACATACCAACAAAATTAGCTGGATAGGCAGTTTTTGAATGCCCTTTTGTGGTGAGAGCATAATGTATAGGATATTATGTTTGTATATTTTGTTAAATGGGTACAAAACTATTTTTGTATGTTACTGTATGAATTTCTAAACACCTGTATATAATATAACAATGTTTACCTTAGAACATTAATCTCACTTCAACTCCCTAAAATTATAATCAATATGCTTCCATGATTTATTTAAAACCGCGACAAGTCCAGCAAATAACAAGACATCTACAGATGAAATCACTCTGTTAAATTGCACACTTACTGAAATTAATGGCTGTTGAACTCGACACACACACTAAAAAACAACGCATGACGTGGTCATTTTTTTATAACAAAAAAATTACATTAATGTGTCAAAAGCCAATCATGTCAAGTTAAATTCGTGACGTCATCGCTCTCTTAACACGTTTTACACATTTACATCCAGCTCCTGATGATTGATGAGCGGCGGAATTACGAGGGCCGGCTTTCTATATTTCAGGCATGTTTGGAGGAGCGAGGGATAAGATTGCTTCAGATCAATTTTATATGAGATCACAAGTGGTGCTGAGAGTATGGCAAAAAGACGCAAGTTCGAATTCTCGTGATCAAATTTTACCGCTTATTAAAAAAAAATAGAGTTCAATTATTTACTTACATTTTAATGCTTTTAAAATATAAATTTAAAACACTTACAAGTTACACAACATACAAGTCATGTAATAAAACTGATAGATGTCAGAACACCAGTTACAATAACCAGCTTTTTTTTATTGCCAAGTTGGTTTAGTTAAGGTTTACTTATCTACCCTAAAAAGAAAACACGAGCGCTATCATACACACACATAGTTTTTTGTTGTTACTTGTTAGTAATCTGTGGTAGAGTGATAAATTAGTCTAGAAGTTCGTTAGCTATCTCTTAAAGCCTCCATCACAGATATTATATACTAATACCTCCTTGAAACAAACTTGAATACAAATTAATTTTTATCATTAAAATTAACATACGCTTATTTTGTTATTCCTTAGACGATTCGATTCTATGTCTCATAACTTACACCATAACCTACTGAACTGAGAGATACGCCAACTTTAATTTATACGCAATCCTTTCCCGCCAACACAGTGTACGCTTAAACACTAGAATATAGACTGAAGTTGATTTATGGCACTATGAGATCTCACGACATGTTCAACTAATCCAAACCATGAATTATAATTGATTTTAATTAAATCGTACACGTTTCTGCTCTCTAGTTTAATTCGTAATGGAGCACCTCGTTACTAATGCCACAGATAACACAATACATACAAAATATACAATATACTAGTAGTGATAATGCTATACTAGTACTAATATTTTTTTTAGTGTGTGATAGGCTTGACTACCATCTCGCCTGCTGGTAAGCGTAGATGTGGTCTAAGATGGAGCGCGCTATTTAAATGTATGAGTGTGTTTTAGATATGATAATGAGATACGTAACGTCCATATCAATGAAATATATAGAATACATTGCGTATTTCATCCCACTCATAGTCCGATGGGACAGATGAATCGCCAGAGGAGAGCGTAAGTGCAGGACAAACTGCGGAATATTGTTTGTGCGGCACTACACAGTACTACCCTGGGTTCTATATTATTTTATACAGCTACAATGAAAAATAAAACAAAATATCGCCACCAATTCAATCAGTGAGAGATTCATCATCATCACCATTCAATAATGCAAGATCCGTCCAAGTACCAACTGCAATTTTAAAGATAATTCTATATAAAATTTATCGTAAAAGCCATTAGAAAATAAATCACACAATAAATCTAAGTCGATGAAATTGTGCGATTTGAAATATATATTTGTTAAAGAATATCGTTTTAAGATGTTATCCGTAAGATCCGAGACTAAAGACAAAAGCGCCTCGTTACTGCTCGCTCCACCCTCTCGCGAGATATCATCTCTGAGGAACACTATCCGCGCTTTTGTTAAGTATTATTTAGTTTATAACACTTAATGCCTTTATTAAGAGAGATAAGAAAATAGATTCACTTTCATAAAAATCTCAATGCTATGTGTCTACTTATAAACTTGAAGTTTACTTAAAGTTCATAGGACTGTTGGTCCTATGTTTTAGTACATTGAACAATTATAATTTTCAAAGTCAATGATTTATTTGTTGGTCGAGACTCTCGTAACAAGCGCTTTGTATCGTTATAATTCATAAAAATTAGTTGCGAACGGTTCGGAAAGCAATTACTATAGTAAGTATTAACAAACTGTAAATGCTCTTTTTAAATCGATTTTACGTTTCAGTTTTACGTATAAATAAATAGTGCAGCTAAAGAACTATCCTTTGGTTATTAAGCGACATTATTCTGTGGATTTTCACAATCCATAAATTCACGTTGCGGAAGCCTGTGATCAGCTACATTTTTATTAAATTGATTACAGTTAACCACAATATTTTTACAAACGTTTTAAGCTGAATAGCTGAATCTATTATATTTTTATCATATACTTTCAATGGTTACATTAGATCGGATTACAATAACAGTACTTACTATAATATAAATAGAAATAAATTTCCTATGTATGCAAAACTATAATAATCTATCGTAATGTTGTAATAAATACATGTATTACAAACATAGTAATATAACACTTTAATACATTTTTTAAATATTTATATAATTTAATGCTAAGGAAAAACAATATTTAGTTACTTTCATGCTCAATAATTCTGTCCTAGGGACCTATAAAACGAAGCTCTAGAATATACAATGAAGTCTAAAGGAAAGGTGTATTTTGTAGAAAAATTCAATTAGTTGGCATAAAAACTCGAGGTTCTTATGACAGGATGCAACTCAACCGCCGTTCCGCACCACTTGTAAATAATATCGGTGCCCTTTGCCATTCGTCTTGTGATAACAATTTATTTAAATTTATATTCATTTTACTAATTTGAAATTGAGTTGAATACCGTTGAGAAATTATAATGAAATGATGTGTTTGTTTGGGAATTATAGTAATTTGTGATGATCTATAAAACTGAAGTAAATACAATTTAAAATAAGACATAAATACGACTTTAAAATACATTTTTGATTAAAGTTCTAAAAGTATGCGAAAATTAATTGTAATTTTCGATATACTATAGATATATATATACTCGAGTATATTGATACTAACAAATAAACTTGGAATATCTTATTGTAATCTCAGTATATTATTATAATAATTTTTATGTAATATGTCATATTGTTTAAAAATTTTTTATATGCTTGAATAATAAATCAACAGTTATTTATATTTGTTGTTCTTTTTATTTCCTATTAATTCACAAAATATCAAAACCCACCAACCGACTTTGAGGAACTTTTAATGGCGGATAACTTGTGCTTAAGAGCACTTTAAGATAATCCACATATTTCAACAATGCTCCACAGACATTAGCTAATCAGATATAAATTGGATCATGCTTTAGTCCTATGACGCAATTTTATACGGCCGTAAATATAATTTATGTCAAACTCTGCATCACGTGTTGGGCTCCGCGAGCCTTGTAAAGGCAGTAGAGTAATTTCAAGTGATATCATCGAGTTACTTATTTATAAGAATTTTTAGAAAAATTGACACGAAAGAACGATCGAACGAGGAACTTTTACATTTGAAGGTTGATGGGAGATATTGTTCTTTGTTTATCATAAAAAAGAAAAATGATTGAATGTTATGTCAGTTTAGACGTAAATTGTAACGAACATCGTTTGGCTCTTTGTTGCTAAAGTTTTCTTCGCTTTTTTCTGATAGTCCCGTTAAATTATAAAAAATGGAATTGAAAATATTGTAAATTTCCTCTAGTCCATTTTGTTCATACATATTTCTTGTTTTCTGGGAAAAGACACAGAAAAGAGATAAAAGTAAAAGAACTATTAATATGGCAGTACGAGGTACGAGGAGACAGAGTCGAAAGTGAAATGAGTACATTACAATCTATAAAAACGATAAACATTCAAGGCCAGATGAATTATAACTGGAACATAAAACTCCAAAGATATGGAATGGTTTTGTTTTGCTTTACAATTCCTTACATTGACTAATTATAAATCCACAAACAGATTAAATACTCAAATAAGTAAATAAATTATTTAAAAATCTGAATAGCCACGAGCCAGACGATGCAGCCGCAACCAATGGTTCGATTTTGCTCCGCTTTAGAGAATTTTCAATTACTTTAGCTGAATGAATGATTCAGCCCGCTGTTTCGCTTCTCGGACAAAACCGGGCTCTTGAGTATACCGTTCAATTAGAGGTACTTGTTTATAGCGATCTTTAGCTAGTATCGATTGAGGGTTTTAAATTACTAATGGTGTGACAATAATTAAGTGAACAGTGTGGGGTATGCGATAAGAGCAATTAATATCGTTTTATATTTTTAGAATTAGTAGAATTGCTATGTTAGGCCTATACAATACAATGACCGTCAAATGTAAGCGCATAAAATCAAACTAACGCTAAAAAAATATCATTGATATGTATCAGTAATCAGATAATATGTAAATTGCAAATAAATAAAACAAACATTCATACCAAATTACTTTAATCTTAGAAATACAAAGAAATAATTTACTTACGCTATAACTAAATACGCTTATCATTATAACTTCCAAAGGAATAGTCGCGACGGTTGTAACCCGCCGAATGTAAACACTGCACAACTTTACGAAATGCGGTCAATTAAGCTGAGGAACTTCCCCTCAACTCGCCACTTAAGTATTCTGAATCTCAACAATACTCAACTTTAATGCGCACAATTTTAGGGTCCCTACTTTGTTTGTTTCTTAACAACTGTCCCATTGAATCCGCTTTTAGAAACCTCTTTAGCGAATTCAGATATATTTTTCAATTTAAATCAGGATCTTTGAGTAATGACACCAAAATTGAGTCATAGAAATTGAAGCGGATTGTAGATTGGATACTTTTTAATACAAGAATATAGTACCGTCAGAGTGATTTTCTACTTTTATGGTAGGTGGGGGAGGGTCTCTCTCCAGCAAGTAGTTTCTTAGCACGATTAAACCAACGTTGGCGATGGAGCACAGATTGGCACCGAGCAGAATCCTGAAATTGATATATACATATTTGTAATGGAATTGTTATTACATTTTTAATAAATTTTATTCTTATTTAAATTAAAAATAGCTCTACAGTTGATTAAGAAGGATTTCTGGGAGCGTCAAATTATTTTAATACTCTTTATACAGTGGTCGTTGATTGTTGCATAATTCGACGTAAACGCAAGCGTATTTAAATTTTCACTGCTCAAAGATGACACAACACATAAAGCATTCTTATTTGCAACCAAATATTAACTCAGGTCAGTCTATAAGAAAAACGAACTGTAGCATTTCAATTTTATACATCATGTTAAACACCAAAATCCACTTATCCAAGCAAAACATTATAAATCAAAGCTCCCGCTATATAATTGTAAAACTAACCAGTAAGAGTACCCAAGGCCAGGCCCGGGTCGCAGCGAGCCCAGCGCGATGTAAGAGAAAGCGAGGTGCTCCTTCCACCCCGAGGTGACCCAATAGATGCCGAAAAACAACATGAATGTCACCCCAACCACTGTGGTTGCGACGTTTGACCACAGACAACCTACAAGATATGTGTTCGTTAAAATAATGGTAATTATGTAATTGCTGTGCTTCTTTCAAGAAGAATGTATAGACAAGATCAATGTTACAAGTGCACAAAATGTAATAATGTCCAGCCCCTCGTGCAGTAGCAATAATTGTTAGATAGGTATATGCTCGTTTGCATAAACAAATAATATGTGATTTAGTTTACTTTAAATAAAAAATAAGTAGCTTTCGTTCAGGTGATGCATCACTTCCTTTATGGTCAGGATAAACACCCAAACTCACACTCACAACCAACCCTGCTTATCAAAAATGTATAAGTACATTTTAATAATATAAGACTATCTGATATATGCTTAATGCATCTCTTAATAAAGTAGTTAAATATCACCTGGCAAGCCAAATATCGGTTCTGTAGGATTTTTAGTAGCGTTGAGTATGGCCAGCGCCGCGGACAGCGTCGCCAGCGCCAGTTGCAGAAACAGTAGAGTTAGGAGACTCACGTATACCCCATAAGATATAACCGGTGGATCGGGCACTGGAAAGATATGTTTATAGCAAAAGATATATATGTTATCTATTACTATATGTCATCTATATGTGAAGGAAACATTTTGTATCCCTTTTTAGGAAATTTTGTAGTTTTCATTTAGATTTTTTAATTTATATAAAAAGAGTGTAGAATGTAATTTTTAAATAATACATAAAAACATATTTAATAAAATCATTACATATACTGCCATACTTTTAACACACACAAGCATATTAAAGGTTTATTTATTTATGCTTTATTGTTTTGGAATAATTACAAATTGAGACAACCTAGGGAACATTATCACAAGTGGCGGTCTTATCGCTAAATAGCGATTTCTTCCAGACAACCGGTTGTACTGAGAGGAGTTAAAATAGAGGATAGGAGTAGGGAAGAGCACGAAAAAAATATATAAAATTTCTTATATAAATTTCAATGCAGTAAAAATATATATTATATTATCATACATATATATATACAAATAGATGTAAATAGCTACATACATAAAAATAATGAACATAATAAAAAGTGAAATATAATGAATATACGTACATTGATCTAAGAACGGCAGGAAAAATGGGAAGGTTTCATAGATTCTAAGGAAAATATATATCGGATATTTTAGAAACTGTGAATGCGGATTGTTAGTGTTGTTTCAATTTATAGATTTGCATTCTATTTTGGTTATATATATAATATACAGTTTAAAAATAGCTACACCTCTCCTACACCTGTATTACAAGGTGTAGTTACAAGCGTTGCTGTGTAATTTAGCAATATAACTGAGTGCTCTTTAGGACTTAGCTGCAACCAAGCTTTATAGCTGGCACTCATTTCGCAGTCTGTTTGAAGGTTAGCTAGCTACTAGCGGACAAAGCGATATGCTGTTACATTTGGAGTGACTTTACACAACTGCCTGAGTTTGGACCCGATTCGGTAATGTTACCCCATGTTACTGGTCCTTTGTAGGATTTCTGTCATGTCAATGCTATAGATCGCATCGGATTTATAAGAACGTTTTTTTAGATAAAAATGAAGCAGATGCGTCTTGATTTTCTGTAGATGCAATCTATTAATACGTATTAAGTGACTTTGTCGATAATTATGCGTGATTTAATAAATGTAAAGGATGATGAAAATAATTCATTGATAATGACTTAATTGGGTTATACTCACGTGGATTGCTGGTGTCAACGGTGGTGAACGCGACGCAGGCTAAGTTCGGTCGGAAGCCCTGCGCAAGGGCACGTACCTGCGAATTTTTTCTAATAAAATCAATTCGTAGGTGCTTTTCTTTATTTACTTTACATGTAAGTTATGAATGATAGAAACATTTAAAAAATATGATAAAAATTGACACTATCAATCGACTACATAGTATAAAATCGACTTACATAGCATCCTACACTTCTTTGTAGCTCTTGATATAACAACAAATTAAAAAAGTACTCCAATAAGGTCTTATCCAACCAGGTATACAAACAAACAACAGCCTACATTTTTTGTTATCCTAAATTTATGTATGCGAATATTACTCTATAACTCTATAAATAGATTTGATCAGCGATATTCTTCAAGCACTATTTTTCATGAATAATATTCAATAAATCTCATCATAATAAAAATACAGAAAATACATTCATAGATAGAAAAAAAACCAAAGAGATTTTCGATATAAATAAGTACGTAACAAGACAGGTTATTCGCATTTTGTATCAAGCAATAAAACTCAATAAAGCGATTTTCAAACTATGTTATAGCGTAATATTGTGGATATAGTATACCTAACAATATCACGCACTGTATTGTAGGTACTGTATTATTCGCTTATTACTTATACAGTATGTCCTTTGCTAAACTACATTTTTAATGCGAAAGTTCGTGGCTTTACGTGTGTTTATGTTTCATGTCAAACGAGTTATGCTATAAAATTATTGAGTATTTACCTCGTCTTCCCTCGCCTGCGTGTCCGTCTTACAGCTCACAGCGCACGCATTTATGTCTGATAAACATGTCACTGAAAACCGACTCAATGTATTTCAATTTCATCAATTAAACATGATAATATGAGTAAATTAGTAATTTTTTTATAATTTTAGATTCTAATCATCGTCATAGTAATTTAATAATCTAATAATATCTAATTTATATATCAGTAAGTTCTTGAGAACATACAAAAAGCGTGTAAGTAGTTTTTGTGCCTGTCAATTAGAGACTTTTTACGAATTTTATTCGATCACAGGGAGAGTAATAATATTAATTGCCTTTAAAATCTATTAATACTTAATTTTTGAAGAATCATACAGTGGAATTAAATATTCCGCTTAGTCTAGGAGCACATTTACAATTGTGCTAAAACCAATACCAAATATTATTACATTTCAGTATTAATGTAAAGTGTACTTGTGTTGCAATATTATTCATATTTTAGTAGTAATAAACATTGTATTCTCTATATTCTACTTCATATTCCCCAGAACTTACTGTAAAGTGTATTATAAGAGGGAGTGATGAAAATATGTAACGCCAATTCTCCTTTGAACATGCCATATCTGATCACGCTGTCCTTGTTTTGTTCATCCGTGCTTCCCGTTGATACTACCTAGAAAAAGCGGCGGGAATTTAATCTATTTTCGAATAAAAATAACTGAAATTTTTACAAAATCTGAAAAATGGCCTTGTTATTTTTTACCCATGCCATGAGTGATAAATGATAAATATAGTATAGAATTTGCGCTATCTGTAGCAACTGCAATAAAAGCATTTTATTGGCATGTATTCCAAAATATAACATTATAAGAATGAATTTATGTGAGCAAAGTAGGTACACTAAAATGTTATCTTTTTATTATAACAGTGAAAATCTTGCTAAGCTGATATTTTATTCAGTGTTGGGCCGAATACAACAATCCAGTTGGATCGAGCTGGGCAGCTGCGTCAGAACTGATGTAAATTCGATTGGTAACTTTGGAAGCGTTTCGCCCAAATTGAAATTTGTTTGTCTATTTATAAAAAGGTGAAAAAGTTCCAACATTTATTCTGTTTGCGTTTGGATTGGACGGCCGCGTTTTAGTTTTCGTTTATTGCTAATACTTTTATAAATAAAAAATAGATAGAATTACACGTGAACGTGTATTATTTGAGTTTTCCTATGGTTATTGCTTTGGAAATATTTTTGTAACTTAAATTATTGAGTGCATACCGAATACACCGAATATAATATAAACATTATTTATTGATATGAAACTGTTTTGTAGTTGTAACTTATTTAAGTTTGATTATTATTTAAATCTGTTTCAACGTTGGAATTGTACGTGATCCTTGATTGCTATTTATGTCGGACCACTAGATCTAAATACTGCTGTTATTTTTAGATTTCGAGAATAAAACACTAAAGCACAAATAATAGATATACCTAACACTGAACTTAGCTTAGGTCAATAACATTCAAATATATTATTTTTAAATGATTTTATATACATGTCACTCTCTTAAACTTTAGGTATTTGCATCTAGAAATAAAAATACTTAGGACATTTTTAACAGTTACATATTCAATTTTCAAGTGCAAAATTGAGCTATGCGCTTCGCTTAGATAAACATTTAGATCATAATAGGTATTTTCTGAGATTTTAGAAATTCAGTTGTAGGTAGGTACATACTACAATGAACTCGAGCTCTGTCAGATAATTAAAAAGTACTTAGTAGTTGGTAGTATTACTGAGTTAGTCGTAGTACTGAAGTTAAGAAACAAAGTTTTTAATAATAATTACATAATGAAATTTAGATTAATCAAAATTCAAAAAAGTCTTTTCATTAGGTCAGTGATTATTCATAAGCCTAAGTATTTTTGTCGCCATAAAAAGATAAACGTGGAATATTACGCAGAAACCATTGATGTCCATCTAAGTTAGTGGAGGCGGTAACTTGAAGCAAACAAATCATGAACTTACCCACCCCTCGCTAGCGAGTGCGACAATAATTAGCAGCACACTCAAAATCCCCGAGAGAAACGCACAGAAAATGTAACTTCGCCGTGTCTCCGCCATCGCGCCGCTCCGATAGCCCACTACTAATTATTATCAGATAATTACGATAGGTATTGGATAAGCTATTGCTGATAATGTGCCACTCATCAAAATTTTGATAAAGATTACAATTTTAAGTTGAATTTTTATCTTGTTTTTGAAGTGTATTTCATTAAATGTACCTACATAACCGACGCAGTAGTTACAAACTAAGTAACTATTCGTTAAAGAAATGAGTTGGGCATTTGGAAGAAGCTAGTGGTCCGCAGACGTACTTTATTATTACACAAAGTTAAAATGAATGTTGTTAAGTCAATGTAATTATTAATAAATGTTTTCCACTAAAAAGTTCACCGACAAACCAGGTGATATTTCGTTTCTAACTTGTGCATATAAAAAAAGTATCCTGTGAACTCATGACCCGTTTTGCGAAAAGTTATCAAAAACTTATTCAACCATTCCTTTTATCACGAAATCATTATTTCAGCCTTGCAGTATATAAGTGACGCATCTTCTATTAAAATATCATAATGTTTAAGTCTTACTTTCTGAAACAAATCGTCTTTGTTATTTTACAAGCATTCCTATATCTAACTCCAACCGCCATGATCCGGCTAGCTCGACGCATAACATCGAAAAGTCATCCAATTTTCAGTTCAGTCCGACATTGGGATGCGGATCAAATTCAGATTGCAAATTTGATTACACACATACGACAAGGGGACAACGGAATTTAAATAAAAGCTTGTAAAACTATTTTTCGTTTGTATTTATCACAACAATAAGTATATCAATGTATTCGATTTAAAAATTCATAGAAGTAGAAATAAAACAACGAAATATATGAAATAATTTATTGCGGAAGCTTTTAAAAATATAATTTAAACTAATTTATAAAACATACTTCAGACTCACACGGTGCTACTTCTTACACATTCACACATACATTAGCTAGTCCACTAATTTATTATTGGGCATTCATTTCAATAATAAGTGACCACTTACATAGACCATGTTGGATGATGCCAAGCCATTTTCAAAGGATGCAAGGCTTATTAATGATTCATACCTGGGAGTATGAGTTTCTATCAAATATACTAGAATAGTCTATGTCTATTTCAAAAAATTGTTTCTTGTAAACTTCATTGAAGGCGCCTAAATAGCCATCAATCGCCATGGAATTACATGAGTATCTTCCATACATTTAATTATAACATTATATCATTTCCAAATATTGTATAAAATCGCGTATTCTCTCACAAGACAACACATTTATCAGTTCAATTAATGCTAGAAGCAGTTTCTTATAGCTTAATCGTTTTTCCATCAGGATCGAATAATCAATTCATGACATAACAATTGGAAAACAACAAATCATAATAATCAATTGTATAATTATCATATTGAATTTTATTTATTAAATTTCAATACAAATATCACGATAGCAATGTCATGTCAAAAATTGGACTAAAAACTTGTCTGACTGTAAGCAAAACTCGAACTTTGAACGTTACTGCCACATAATTGAGTATGAATTTCAATGAAGGTTCAGAAACACACAATTCACAAAATCAGCAACTGTGAATTTATAAGAATAGCTATTTTAAACTAAAATCTAAACATCTTTCAAATTTTCAGAACTGGACCAAATAAACCTCCTTTTTTGTTGAAGTCGGTTGAAAATTTTATATAACATAGGTAATTTCAAAATTCTATATTTCAAAAGTAAACACTGAAATTCTACATAAAATGACAACACTGTTAAAACCGGGAAAGAATTGAGGACACTACAGAAGGTTCGCTACAATGTATCCTAGACTATAGCAAACACTAAGGCCATCCTAGATTTTGTACTACATTTCGCAACAACTGCTAGCTCAATGTATGACACTGTACAGTAGGGCTGACACTCAATAAATAAATCACGAAAAATAATTCAACTTTTTTATATAGAAAATACACGGTTTTGTTTCGTTGTTCAAACTCATCAACGAAACGTCTAGACTGTTTCTGATGGTACTCATGGGCAGATAATAATAACATAATTCTTTTCTACAAAAAAGGTTACCAACGTCAAGGAAGGTACCACTTCGCATTCTAAAAAAGGCAACAACCTCTTTAATTTTTGGGTAAGTCGGTTAATAGTAAAAGATTGGTAAAGACGCAATATAACCCTGTCTGGATCTTTTATCGTCCTTTTAACTGTACAATTTCATACATTACGGTAATTACTACACTAAAAACTAGTTTTTCTCAAAAACTACTAATCAGCGGTCACTTAAGTCTAACAATGTTATCAATGAACACTAAGTTTCCACAGTCGATTATTACTTTCTTTCTTCCTTATGTTACTTACGAAAATAATGTATGTGATGTATTGAAATTGTCAATAAATTATACAAAAATATACGAATAATTATTATATTTTCACATTATATGTCCTTATTATAATAGAAAATGTAATTATTATAAAAAGTATATACATATTATAATGTTAGTCAATTAAAATTTAATGCATAATTTGAAAATAATATCCCATTATCAAGAGAAAACAGAACTAACATTTCATTTATTTTTTATTGCTGTTAAAATATTTTTGTTAAAAGTGAATTATATATTTCAAATTTAACTCTCATTGAAGTGGTCCTATGTTATTATAAACTTAATTTTGTTTTACAGAGTCAAGTAATTAAAAAAGCTATTGCGTTTCAATTTACTTCAATTACGATTAAGTACATATATTACCATCTTAGGCGATCTAAGTATTCGAAACCGTAAAGCGAAAGTCCCGGGTTCGAATCCCATGATCATATTTCTTATACTTTTCCATTTTTTTACCATATTCAAACATCCAATTCTTAAAAAGTTTAGTAACAAAACAATATAGATTGTTACTTTAATGGTTTTATTAATAACAACCGATTTCTATAAAAATACTCATCATCAAATAAATATATACCAATATATATAGAGATCGCATTGCATACACTTAATTTACAACCGCGTTTCACAAACTGTTTGCAAAATATTAGCAGACGGTTATTCAAACGTTACTCAAATTTGAGTAGCTCTTAGAATTCTAACTCAATTTCAAGTGAGGTATGGGACCGATTTATTTCATGTGTTGGATATCAATTGTGTTTTAACATTCTGTTGGATAAATAATTGCCAATTAAAATACAGATGTCGCTTTCATAACTGGTCAAAATTCTTATGAAATGTCAATCACAAAAATCCCATAAAATATCGAATCGCTTAGATGACTTTTTCGATAATATTGTGCCCAACTACCCTCACTTTGTTAAATAATAGTCTTTGTGTCTGGCTGTGATTTGTTATCAGCCGACTACATCAATTAGGCAGTTGTGTAGAATTGCAGTACATTCTTATTACGATCAAACTAATATTTAACACAATCCCTTTATTGATTTAAAACATGATTATTTTTTTATTGATTTATTGTTTTACCGGTAAGAAAATCATTTTGTCAACATTTAGTTTCAGAAATTATGCGTATGTTATTAATTGTATCGACTTAACGCAATTCTTAAGTTTCTTTTGAGTAATTATTCGTTTAGATAAGATTTATTTTTATATATTTTGAGCAGCTCTCAAAATTGAGTAGCGTTTGAGTGATCAATACAAACCATATTTAAATTTAGATATTGGGTTTTTTTAACATAATAAATATATTCATTGACTACATTCTCATGCATCTTTTAAGGCATAAACAACTTTTTAAACACACAATTGACTAAAATGGTCTTTTACAAATAAATACTTAAAAGGATTTAAACCTCGATTTATTTATATCCAACAGACTAAACATAAAAAAAAACATTAACAAATAATTTTTTGCCAAACCCCTCACCCCCAAAATCATCTCACCTCACTATCCTCATTCATCAAACTCAAACACTGTTTCAAGTCATCCAAAACTTCATTCTCCTCACACAACTCTCTCAATCTCACCAATTGGGGCTCAGTAAATTGCGAGTGCACCGCGACCATACACAGGAACTTTCTATCCGCGAAAGGCATGCTCGCACTTGGCTGGAGGATATCACTAAAGATGCCCAAATCCTGTTCTTGCTTGTAGAAGCCTTGCCGGAAGATGTTGAGGGCGAGGGGGAAGGAATCCCTGAAGTGCTGGATGGGGGAAGCGCTCACCAGCAGCGGGAGGAGGGTGGTAGGAAGGAGTGGGGGAGGAACCTTGCCGGAGACCAGGTGACAGAGGGCCTCAAACATCCACCCGCTGAGTACGGGCAATTGGTTCTGCGATACGGATGCTTCGAACACCTGCGGAGTAAGCAATATGTTAAAGTAAATTTTGTTTTTTATATACATAGTAAGGTAGGGTCGTTTGTAGTTATATGTAGTATGGATTCATTCATTGGCTTTATTGCGTCACTATAAGGTCTCCATTTCAATAATGCCAAACCACATTGTAACA
>NC_052130.1:6604658-6616536 GCF_012273895.1 Zerene cesonia | reverse complement strand
CCACATTGTAACATGTATTACAAAACTTATTGTAATTTAGCACTTTAAATCAATTAGAATTTCTAAATTTATCATTCAACCAACATTGAAAACACACGAACACATAAATACCCACCTCGAAGACAACTTCACAGTTGGCCACACAGCGCCGTATCCACCTCTGCCTATCCACCAACGTGCAGCACACGCCGCACGAGCCGCCCTTCCCACCGACAGTGCAAACGCCGCAGGTGCCGCACACGCCGCAGGTGCGGCACGTGTCCAGGAACTCGATCACCACGCGGCTCAAGGTGGCCGCCGGCGGCAGCGTTTCCCTGAGGAAGTAGCGCAGCGCGTTGGAGGCCGCACGTGCGGCGTCGCGCGAGCGCGCCGAGCGCAGCAGCCGGTACAGCAGCGTGATGCGCTCCATCGTGCTCATCAGCACGTCCGGGTCCATGTTGGACACGTCCGATGTTTGCTTCGGCGATATCAGCTTGTTGCCCGCTGGAGAATGACAGCAATACACATTAGAAGGAAGATTTATTTTTTATGTCATAGCGGGTAACTGATCTGGTGGTTCGCCTGATGGTAAGCGATCACCACCGCCCAGGAACATCGCAGAGGTTGTGTCTATACGAATGCGCTGCCCGCTTATAAGGGGGTAAGGTATATGAAAAGGATTAACAACTGGAAAGAAGGAATGGGAAGTGCATGCTGGCCCAATCCGTGCCGAAGCGTGCTCGACTCCCACGTATAGGATAGTTTAATAAGGTGGTACAAATGATATATACCTGCGAATTTGTTACTGTACAAATGGACAGCTAGCTAGCTTTATACATCCATACATTGTATGTATGAGTTATAAGGTCATGAGTTATAAGGTAAGGCCTATGGTTTATCAAGCGATAAAAACGAAAAAAAAAACACACAAAAGTGAATGATCCTCACCAGAGAACAGGTGCACCATCAGTATCTGCACGGCGTGCTGCTCCGAGTACTTGGTCATGTTCTCCAGCAGCGTCTCTATGATGTTCTTCTTCAGCTCTTTCGGCAGAATTTGTAGCCGGAGACATGAAATTATTCCCTGAGTATATATTTTCAAATGTTATATTTTTTGTTCGTATAAAATAAATTCATGGGTCTAGTTACTAAATAAAAAAGAGAAAACACGTTTTAAGGATATAACATAATCTGTTTTAGTACGCTTTAATTAGCTTCATCTGTTTGTTTGTATGCCGACTCGTTTGGGCTTGATTTTGATATATTTTTAAAGTTTTTCAATTCATAAAACCTTAGCATACTAAATTATCAAGGATTGGTAACAGTATAATAAATTTGAAGTTTATCTTATTATCCTCTTTGGGATTGCCAGGATTATACTATGTAGTGACGATTTTGCACTATACTATGTAGTGACGGAGATGAACTCACTCTAACAACCAGATCGGTGCAGTAATGGTCCGGGTTCTTGAGCAGGAAGTCCACCGCGCGGGTGACCAGCTCGGGCTGCCACGCGGCCAGCTCGAACAGCAGCGTCCAGTACAGGCTCTGCGCGTACACTGATATCCTGCAAAGTGAGTCAGTGTTTTATGTAGGAGTCGAGCACGCTTCGGCGCGAATGTGGTCGAGTCGGACCGGGGAAGTAACATATACAGAAAACCGGCGTGAAATAGCATACTGCTGTGTTTCTTTTGGTGAGTGCAATCCATTTGTAGAGGCGAAAGATCTTCAATCGACCTTACGCCTCACATGTTAATGGGCTGTGGTAGCGCTAATCAGCAGGCGACCCATCAGCTCCATTACCGAAAAAAATGTGCGTGTATGTGTATGTGTATGTGTATGTGTGTATGTGCGACCTGTCGCTCGCGTCGAGGTGCAGCAGCACGTGGTCGAGCAGCGCGGCGCGCACGGGGCGCGCGGGCGCGGGCCGCAGCGCCAGCTGCGCCAGCCAGCCGCGCAGCGCCGCCTGCCGCAGCGGCGCGTACGACGCCGACAGCGAGCGCAACAGCTTCTCGTGGACCGCCGACGGGTCCTGCACCGGCACACGAATATTCATTTAATATTATTCTCTCGACCCATTCACCAAAATTTCTTGTATCATACATTTCCGAATCGATCCAAACATAAATGACATTTTTACGATGAGAGCTCCGCAAGAAGCTTAACTTTAACAAAAATTGAAAATTGAATACTATTTTTCATAGAGTCTATCACGGCAACAAAATCAGGAGCTCATTGTACCACACTTTACAGAAAGATTTTATAACATCAAAAGTGAATACAAGTATAGTAGAGTTGAGAAGGGCTCCGACGACTCGGAACAAAGGAGTAGTGTGGTGGTGAAGGCGGGCGGGTACCTGCAGGCGCGTGACGGGCAGGCAGAGCGCGAGCGCGTGCAGCGCGGCGGCGGCGGCGGCGGGCCAGGGCGCGAGCGGCGCGGCGGGCGCGGCGGGCGCGCGCGCCAGCAGCTCGGCCGCGCGCGCCCACTGCGCGGCGCCGCTGCACGCCGCGCCCGCCGCGCCCAGCGCCGCCACCAGCGCCACGCGCGCCGCCAGCCCCGTGCTCGCCTGCACCGCGCCGAGCGCACGCAAACATTATTTTTATTTCACTTTAAATATTCGATCTTCATTCATTCATTTTGAGAACAATTATGAATTAAGAAGGACAATCGTTTTTAAATCT
This sequence comes from Zerene cesonia, assembly GCF_012273895.1. Classification (NCBI taxonomy): domain Eukaryota; kingdom Metazoa; phylum Arthropoda; class Insecta; order Lepidoptera; family Pieridae; genus Zerene; species Zerene cesonia. Next base: position 6,613,875 of record NC_052130.1, on the reverse strand, counting down.
AGAATTTTACTTAAAAGTGGCCAAAAGGTAAATTCAAATTTTTAGAAATAAAATATTGAAAACGGTCCTTCGAGGCATATCTTTATTTATAGTTTCAGACAAAGTTCATAACACTATCATCGAACAAGACACGGTGATACCTTAGGATCCAGCATGTCAGCGGCGACATCCATCAGCAGCTGCAGACAGCTGTTGAGGTCGATGTCAGTGCGCTTACGTTTGCGTTTCACCTCGCGCCGCACGCGCCAGTGTGCGTCATCGATGATGTCTTATAATAGGAAATTCATCACATTACAACATGGCCTTTATAATACTTATAATAAATATAGAATTTTTCAAAAGACACATATACATAATAACATCAGTACAATAAACACAAAACACTTACCGGAAGCCAACTTCAGGTATTCAGTACTGAACTGCGCATACTGGTACCCGTCGATGTTGTCGTTGAGCAGGGGAATGTGTTCCAAATTCACGTCTTCGAATATTTTGTATGCAGAAGTGTCCACGAGTATGCTGCGCAGACGCTGCATGCTGCGTTTATTTTATTAATTCATTTATTTAGTGCATTTAAAATAAAAACATTTATTAGTTACTTTTTTACATTCTAAATAGGACATTTGATGAGAAAAAATTATGATGGCATACATAACAATGTGACGGTGATTAATTTTTTATTTATGAGACACCAACAAACCATTGCAATTTATGAGCAACAATAACAAATGTATATTTATGAACGAATGTAGAGGTATCAAATATAGGCATCAAACACAAATAATTTGCCTTAATATCCTGAACGATAAACTTAAAATTTGAAATAGAGTGAACATGTTTTTAAGAATGCGTGGATGTATGTGTGCAGCGCACCCGTCGTGGAGCGGCAGGTAGCGGCGCGGCGCGTGCGCGAGGCGCGCGGGCGGCGCGCGGCGGCGCGCGGCGGCGGCGCACAGCGCGCGCGCCAGCCCGCGCACGGCGCAGTGCGGCCCGTTGCCCTGCAGCGCGCCCACCAGCCCCACCCAGATCTCCTCGAACTGCTTCTTCGACGACCAGCCGATCAGGTTCACCCTGCTCGTCAGACACGCTTCAATATATAAGCCACCGGAAAATTTTTAAAAATATCCAAACTGTAGCTATACCTACAAAACTCTAAATCTTGCGTAGAGTTTAGCAAGAAAATAAAAATAAATGCTGTTTTAAGTATTACAAAAAAGATTTGTTAATTGTGCATACCGACACACAGACACCAATGTCACAATTAATAAAAGGTTACTTAGAACATATGCCCTGACACCTAAGAACAGCTAGTAAACAGAGTAGTAAAACAAATAAAAATAGTAAAAAATGCAACAAGAACACTCCAGAGGTGTCACCTCACTAAACGAGAGAAGTATCACAAACCTGAAGAGGAAAGCCTCGAGCACGTCGAGGTCCTGCAGCGCCTGCAGCGGCAGCTCCACGCGCTGCAGCAGCTCGCGGTCCTTGCGCGCGCGCACCTCCACGCTCGACCACGCCAGCGGCGGGATTAGCGCCATGTTGCTCACTATCTCTATCCTGGACGCCAGTAATGAAGCAAGTGAGATGAATAGAAGATGGGAATTGTGATAACACATTTCTATAAAGAATCAATCTTCGATTAGAAAGACAAATTGGACATTTCTTGGTATGCATTTCATCGTTTTAATCGTCAACAACTTTTGAAAACATATCTGAAAATACAAGTTATCTCTGTGACGTCACATTACTTTATTTTTGGAAAAGTTAAAAAAATACTTACCTTGATAAACAGATAATTAGATCTTCAATCGGCTTCTTATATCGTTTCCGAAGAACATTTTCACTTCTAACATAGAAGTTCTGTTCCCAATATTCGATTAGAGTTATCAATTTATCTCCGGTAATTATAATGTCTGGTTTGGGTCCACAATCTTGGGTCTGTATGTAAGACTTCGATGTAAGTGGTTTAATGTCCTGAAATAGTTTAATTAAATTTATTTAAAGATATGGACAAAAATATTGAGCCTTTATAATCTCTTAATTGATTTATAATTATTTTCTGTTAAGGTGCAGTTCAATGTAAAAGGAATGGAGCTGATTGTAACGCTATGTCAGGTAAGAGAAAACATCTATATATATAAAATTCTCGTGTCACAGTTTTCGTTGCCATACTCCTCCGAAACGGCTTGACCGATTCCTCTGAAATTTGGTAAGCATATTGGGTAGGTCTGAGAATCGGCCAACATCAATTTTTTATCCCGATATTCCTACGGGATACGGACTTACGCGGGTGAAACCGCGGGGCGCAGCTAGTTTTACTATATAATTACAATGAAGAAGGAGGAACCTTCTACGTTAACAAATTTAATTAATTTTTTTTATTTGATGGCATAACGAAGAAGAAAGAGATTAAGAAGCTATACATCATAAACTCTTACATCTCACCTTGACCAAATACTTGACCACGGCGTACAAACAACATATAGCAGACTGTATCCTATTCATTTGAGTTTCCACGTTTAGCTCCGACCAAATCTCCTCAAACTTCAAAGCCTTTGCCACATTATCTATGGTAACAATAATGACATGGTCCACACAAACGTTATCTGTGGGCGTGTTGGCGCGAAACGACATATCATTGTGTGCCGGTGTCTCCACGACCGTCTTGTTACTTATCAAAAACGACAGGTATTGCAACGACACCACACTAAATATCGCCAAGTTGCGAGCTAGAGTGCTTGGGAGTAAGTTTTCTATGCACTTCTCTAACAAATCACAGTCCGTGTCGTCGATGAGATTGACAACTTGTTCTAGAGAGGGAAGAAATCCAGTGAGAATCGTTTGTATCGTCATGAACTCTTGATAAAACAGTTTATCTTGGAAGACTTGATGGCACCGTCGTGTATACCTGTCTATCGTTTGTTCCACGTTCAGGTTAAAGTTTTCAGACTGGCTAAGCGGCCGACTTTGCTTGGGAAATAACCTTAATATTTCTGCCAAGGATTTGTCTAGCGAAGATATACTCGCTAGATATAATTTAGGTAATTCTGGTATGTTAATTTCGCACTCTTCCTCGGTTATTTTTAAATTGCCAAAGTTTTCTTTAACGTCATTGTCAACCATTGGTATAAAGAACTGTGACTTTGATTCTTTGCTATCGCTTTTCTTGAAAACGTGGATGTTAACAACGTTAATCTTATTGCTATCTATCGATGACGTCATTTCCTCATTTTCCGTCTCCATCTCTCTCTCTTCCCTCGCAATTTCCCGTTCCATCTCTTTCAATTCTTGCACGGACACGACATTAAGGAAATCTCGTATAAAGGTCTCGCACGTCACTTTGAAACTGGCACAAAGTATTTTCCTATCGAAGTCCGGGCAAGACACGATCGTGTTGATGTCTTCGAGGGAAAGTTTCGTTAATAAATTGGCTAAATCTGTATACTTAGGTACTCTTGGTAGGGAGGTATCTTGCTGACAGCACCTAGGATAACAAAAAAGATTTTTACTAAATTATTTTTTTTCAATATTTTTTATTTATTTATACTTTATTGTGCTGGCATACATAACGCATCCTTAAAATAAATGTCTTAAAACTAAACCAGCACAGCGGGCGGCCTTATCACTAAAGAGTGATCTCTTCCAGGCAACCAATTATAACAACAAACAACCAAATAATATTAAGAGAATTAGGAGGAAATATGATAAATATGAATTACTGAGAACGTATAATTACTTGCATACACTATACGATACAAGATGATCCATCAAATGTTTTACCAAGACAACCATATTCAGGACTATAAAATTTACTTAGTTTCCTTCAGAGAAGATTTTTTTACTTTCAAATCAACTTACCACTCGTGGAATCTGCAAAATGCTTAATGACATTTTATGATTCATCAATTATCGTTAGTTGATCCGCTATAGATTTTCGAAACCCAAAAACTAAATCACAAGTACTGTTACACACGTGAACCACCTTTAATAGCGAACGGGACGGTGTTGAATTTATTTATTTTTAGATAGAAATTTTTCTGTTCTTATTAATGTCCGTGTTGTGCGTCCCCCTCCGCCGCTCACCTGGCCTTGACGTGATGCGCGTTGAGCGGCGCGGCGGGTGTGGGGGGTGCGGCGGGTGGGGGGGGCGCGGCGAGCACGGCGCGCGGGTGCAGCGCGCGCGCGCCGCCCGCCAGCGGCGACAGGTCGAAGGCGCTGCACGCCAGCCCGTTCAGCGCCGACACGAGCGGCCGGTACCTGCCGTGCATTTGTCACTCAGTCACGCGATAGTGCTAGTCATTGTTGAGGTCGTTGGATGCATTCAAAAATTACATTTACGAGCAATTTTATAATTGTTTCATTGATATGACGAATCGAGTAAATTTTTAAACTAATATGACTGAGATTTAGAAAACTTATAATATTTTATCTCGCCCGATACGATTGCTAAAATAATTCAATAATATAGATCTGTTTTCAAAACCACGTTAAACTGACCTCAAATGCACTTTGTCCTTCTGCAGCATCTCGAGCGCCACCTGCACGTCTTCTTTAGTTAGCTGGCTGGTGATCTGCTCAAGCGGCATCTCTTTCAGCATCTTACACCTATCTATTGCTAGCTGCGCAAACCTGGAATTAAAAATTAGTAGCAAAACAGTAAAAAAAAACTTAATAATTGTATGTGGTGCAAATTAAAATACATTAAAAAATTTATTTAATTGTTTTATATGGACATAAAAAAATTATAATAGCATACAAAAGCACAAAAATAGTCACCTAGTAGCCAGGGAAGGCTCCAGCTTGCCGATGATGCGACATATGAAGAATATCAGCGGCCCCGACTGGCTCTCGTGTATCGTTGACAGTATTTCGTACGTGTTCAATGCGAATTCTCCCTGAACATATAGATAGAGTTGCAATAAATAGAGTATATACAATTATCTAGTATGTACATGACTGATTTCTTGGTACAGCGGCTAAGCGTGAACCGAGGGATTAGGGATTCGGCTTACCAGGGCACAGAAGGTTGATTGTTCATAAAGAAAATCGATCAGTGAAACAGATATAAATATTTTCTGATAGATCGTTCGATCTCCATGCTCTCCTTATTCAAATAAGAAAAGCATGGATAGAGGAAAAAGAACTTTCCCCCACTTACCGTACGAAACACAATTGCATTTACTACTTGACGCCGATCTTTAGCACAGATAGCTTCCCAGGTGCGAGGTGGCCAAATCCTGCTCGATTCCCACACTAAAAGTTAGCTGGTTCGCAAGAGCGACGTCACGCTGGGTTACGCTAAGCCGGGCTGGGCTGGGTACGGCTGGGTACGGCGGGCACGGCACCTGCAGGCAGTCGCGGCAGCGCGCGGGCAGCGCGTGCAGCAGCAGCGCGGCGGGCGCGGGCGCGGCGCACACGGCGGCCAGCAGGCGGCGCGCGGCGCGCTCGCGGCGCCAGCGCACCAGCTCGCCCGCGCGGTTGGCCACCACCCACGTGGCCGCCACCGCGTCGCCCAGCGCGCCCTCCACCTGCGCACCACCGCGCCCGCTCGTACACACGCCTACACGCCTACACGCCTACACGCCTACACGCCTACACGCCTACACGCCTACACGCCCACACGGCTACACGCCTACATGCGCGCTTGCGCGATAGCGCTACACCCGCCTTAGGCGAGAAAGATGGTCGGGTGAAGCGCTGAATGGAGGTGTACGGCTAGCTCGTACTATACGTATACATTGTCAGCCCGAATTTACGAATGAGGATAAATTGAACTAACTAAGCAACACATATACTGTGCATCGTTTCCTGTGCAAAATTTCACATACATGTTTCCGATGCTTATTATCAGAACAAAAAATGGAATTAACGAGTTAAATGTTGTGTAGTAACTTAAGAAAAACCACTAAGGTTTAAAGTAATGTGCGTATATAAATACATTTACAATAGTACAATTCCAGTTAAAACTGTCTAATTAGTTTACTTCTGAATGCTTTCATATCAAACCATCAAGAAAATGTTATTGTATTAATTTTACAAAAAAGAAGAACATCGTACCTCTAGCGTATCTTTTAAAACGTAGCCATCTTAAAGAAGTACAAAGTATTAGAGATTTAGGAGTCATTTTAGACAGTTCACTTAGTTTTAGAGATCATATAAATCAAATAATAAGTAAATCTTCCAGTCTTTCCGGTTTCATTACGAGGCAGATAAGATCTTTTAAAGACCCTTTCGTTGTGATTCCTATTTACAACTGCATTGTCACTCTAGTGTTATCTAATTGCTATTTAATTTAAAACTTAAAATTTTGTTATCCTTAGTATACCTAAGTAGCTACAATATGCATGATGTGCTCACTAATTTAGGAATTCACACCGCAATGTAATAATTTTTCTATACGTTTTTTCAGTTCTATTTGTGTCAATTCCATTTTGTGAACCGAAAAAAAAAACATACTTGTGTATTGAAATTTACATCAGAACTATTATAAATAAATAAATACTAGATAAAGTCATATACTATAATTGAAGATGGTACTAATGGTACTGCAATTGCAAAGGTCTCAAGTACTCGAGATTTGGAAACCTTAACAAAAAGTTGATTTTGGGGACCATATTAATTTAATTTGTTATGGGGATACGGGACACATTTGGAGATTTGTACTTTGTTCAACTAAATTTTCCACGATCCTGAATTTCAACAATTTTCTTTTAACTGCTTTGTCCATACTATTTTGATATATTGTGCTTAACTTTATAGTATACTAGCTGCGCCCTGCGGTCTCACCCGCGTAAGTCCATATTTCGTAGTAATATCGGGATAAAAAGTTGCTTATAAGTTAGTTGTGCAGCTGTCTACGAACCTAATTTTATTGCAATCGGTTCAGTAGTTTTTGTGTTAAAGAGCAACGAACACACACACATGCTTACAAAGTTTCGCATTTATAATATTCGTAGGATAGGATATAAAACTGGTCATGCTCAAAGATAAAAAAAACTTCAAGAAAAATTCCATTACCATTATTACGGACAATAATCCCCGATTTACCGGGGCAGGTAGGGCAGGTGGGGTTGGTGGGGCAGGTGGGACAGGTGGGATAGGTGGGGCAGGTGGGGCAGGTGGGGCGACTCACCACGTGGTCGGCGGCGGCGAGCGCGACGGCGAGCTGCAGCGCGTGCGCGGGCGGCGCCGCGCGCGCCGACAGCGGCACGCGGCGCGAGAAGCCGGCCACCTGCTGCCAGTAGCCCGCCGACACCCAGCCCAGCCTGCGCACACCGCCGCCCTTACTCGCCTTGCCCTTCTCACATATCTGTTTTTATATCATAGTCGGCAATGGAGAATAGAGCTGGTGGATCGCCTCGCCCATGAACATTTGGAGAGGCGTAACATCTATTGCAAACCTTACGCCTGTCCACATGGATAGCCGACTTTAAATCGAAAAGAAATAAAAGAAAGGCCTGAAAAGAGTAAAAAAGGGGATATGGGCCTCTGGCTCCCCCACTCGCCGAACGAAACACCGTATCATGCTACTATTTCACGCCGGTCCTCTGTGGAAGTGTAGAACTTCTCGGGTGCGAACTGGCCCATTTCAATTTGGCAGCCCAAACAGGAAGCAGCAGGTTTCCAGCGGCCGCTCCACTCGGCTCCGCGCTGCACCGCTCACCTGCACAGCAGGTGCGACCAGTGCGCGGCGAGCAGCGGGCGCGCGTGCGCGGCGCGCAGCACGGCGCGGCTGAGCGCGTCGAGCGGCACGTTCTCGTCGGGGCTGTACAGGCCGGGGTTCAGCCCGCTCTGCTCGGCCTGCAGCAGGCTCTGCGCGGACTTCGCCGTCAGCGGGAACAGGCACCCGGCTAGAGAAAAACGGCGAAACAAAAAATCATTTTTAAAATATAAAGCTGGATGACGCGGAAAAAAACATGACAACTTCTATAAACGGGGAACAAAAAATAAAGCAAAGTAAACTGTGTACAGGAAAAAGTTAGGCTCAGTACAGCAACAAATACAAAGTTAACTATGCACAGTAAATTGGGGACAAAAAGTCATTAAATACTGTCCACTACAATTAACGCCTTTTTTCTAAACACAGAAAATAATATGCGAAACGGTGGACAGAACATAATGTTAAGTAAATTGTGCACAAAAAAATATGCATAGCAAAATGTTTTCAGAGAATATTGCGCAATAGAGTAACGCTTAGACAAGTATGCGCAATTATGTGTGTGCCAAAAGCAATGTACAGTGACTTGTGCATAGGAAAAAATGCATAGTAAACAGAGCACATAAATAAAGCACATACAAGACTGCACAGGTATGTAATACATATTCAATTGTGCATAGGGAATACACAGTAAATGCGAAACAAAAATAATTGAGGTTAAAGTTCTGTTTTTAGTAAATAAAACAGTGTAGAATAATGCACACGAAAAAACGCAAAGTAAACGGAGCACACAATATAATACTCAGAAAATACTGCACATTAAATGGTACACAGGAATAATTATAGATAACGGAGAATAGAAAATGCAGTACACATATAGTAACCGTAAGAGTAATATCAACTGGGGTGTATGTTGAAGATTATCAGAGTCAATAATAAAACACAAACACTCACTTGTCAAATGCAGCATATGCTTCACTTGCACGATGATGTTCACCACAACGGTGTACAGCATCATGTCGTCCTCGTCGCAGCCCTCGTCCTCCACGTCGCCGTCGAAGTCCTCCATCGCCATGATCGCGAAGGTGAGAGCCCTGAACAGGAACCTGACCAGTATCACGTCCGGCGACAGATTGGCGCAGCTCTCGTTCACGTTTTGTACGTTGAGCGGGTCCGTGTCGGGCTTCACGTTGAAGAAGATGGACTGCGGCGCGATACACGTCGCCTTCAGGTAGTTGATGGATAACAGGATTTCGCTCTCCGGTATCAGCACGAGCACCTTGCGCAGGATCAGCATGATGCTCGTGAGGTACTGCAGTTTCTCCTTGCGCGGTGCCGTGTCCTGGGAGAGAACCGTGTTACATGTTGGTTTAACATTGAAGTGACACGACAAAATTATTAGATCTCAAATAGCATTCGCGAGGGGACGGAGAGGATAGATGGAGTTAAGCGTCGAAGTGAGATTTCATACATTACTTTTCATTCGACTAATTTATCTGAGTGCCCGCGATACAGGCTGCCCTACCCTGTGGGCGATGGGCGATCTTGTTTGGTTAATTG
>NC_052130.1:6577466-6603658 GCF_012273895.1 Zerene cesonia | reverse complement strand
AGCAGGTCGAGCGCGGGCTGGTCGGGCTGGTCGCGCAGGTGCGGCGCGAGGCGCGCGAGCAGGCGCGCGAGCGGGCGCTGTTGTGGGGGGGGCGGGCTCACCTGCGGGGGCGGCGCGAAGAGCGCGCGCAGCAGCAGGTCGAGCGCGGGCTGGTCGGGCTGGTCGCGCAGGTGCGGCGCGAGGCGCGCGAGCAGGCGCGCGAGCGGGCGCGGCGCGGCGCCGCGCAGCGCGCGCGCGGCCGTGGCGCCGCACTGCGCGCCCCAGCGCCACGCCTCGCCCGCGTGCGAGCTCAGCGCCAGGATGCACGTCACCAGCTCCACGACCTGCGCACGCGCCTCAAACCGTCTAGTGCAAGTCATGCTATGTAAATTGTGCACAACAAAATGTACCCAGAAAATGCTGCGCAGCAGAAATTAGTGGTATTTTTTATTTATTTACTACGAATTACTACGCATAGAATGTGCATTCAATGTGTGTAGAAAAAAATTACATCATCAATGACATGCGCACCGTCAGATGTCTCTCGTACCCATACAGGGAAGACACATTTAAAAATCATTGAAACTTCAATCCGTCGAGACGTGACGAGATCTAACATAGTAATAAACCAACGGTATAATAAAAGAATGGAGAAGAAACACAACAGAAACTATGCCATGGATCATATTAATAATAAACGTAAGAGACACAAAGTTACATACCCTTGGCAAATGCATAGTTTTCTGCAGCATATAGAAAATCACCTCCCGAGTGGCTTGCAGTTCTTGCTGTTGTGTGCGACCCAGCGTGCCGGTCCCTGGAGATAATACATGAAATCTAGTACAAAACTCTAATTTACACAATATTATCCGGACACACCCACTCGGAGCGTTTAATCCCGCTGAGAATGCCGCTGGTAAATGTTAAAATTGTGTTATGAAGTGCTTCTTCAAGAAGTTTTATTGAATAAAAAGAAATGTTAGTCTTTGAGTTGGGGTATGAGTTTGAGTATGAGTTTAAGTTTGAGGGGGATTTGAGTGTGCTCTTTAAAGTATAAGAAGCAGTGGGGGGTGGGCAGTCTCACCGGCGCCGAGCGAGGAGAAGACGCGCAGCGCGACGGGCTCGAGGCCGGCCGCGCACGCGTCCTGCGCGCCCGCCGCCAGCAGCCCGTCGCACAGCTGGATCAGCTGCGCCCGGCCGAGCAGATTGTATATCGTTAAATATAGCTTTATAACAAACAAGGACAAAACCAAACAAAAAAAAGGGGAATTTTAATTCGCTTAAAAAACCTTTTACCTTAGGAATTTCTATAATTTGTTTCGAGTGGTGTTTCGATGACGACAGCTGCACCAGAAATGACATTATACTGTTGACTAGTTCACAGCAATTACTGAAAGAAATATCGTTCGGCATTACATAATATTAAAATAAACTAAATTAAAATTAAAATCCAGAAAACAAAACTGATTTTTTTTTTCTCCCATCCTCTTCTCCCTTCTATCTTACTACTATCTTAATACCAGCTGTGTCCCGCGGTTTTACCCACGTCGCAGCCGATGACATAATCTAAGCAGCCAGACCAGCTTTTCATAGGATTAGCGCGTTCAAACAAACTCTCCAGCTTTACGATATTAGTATAAACTAGCTGTCCGCCCCGGCGTCGCCCGTGGTACATATATAGCTTATAGCCTTCCTCAATGCATGGGATGTCTAGGACTGAAATAATTTTTCAAATCGGATCAGTGATTCCTGAAATAAGCGCGTTGAAACAAACAAACTCTCCAGCTTTGCAATATTAGTACAGAGAATGCAACTGACGGTATCTCGTGGTGCTCGAGCAGGTCGAGCTGCTTGAGCAGGAAGCCGATGAAGAGCTGGTCGCTGTCCAGCATGCAGTAGTTGACGCGCAGCGACAGCAGCTGGCACAGCAGCTGCAGCACGGCGCGCTGCAGCCCCGCGCCGCTCTGCAGCGTGTACATCTGCACACGCACCACACTACCGTTACGCTAACGTCCACCACACTTATATATACTCATTGGATCACCCTGGATATATGTAAGGGCTTTTAGCAATTTGCGCTAACTATCAAGTAAGCGCAAAGTAAATACACCAATCGAATTTATTTATCGGAAATTTATTCTTGGCCTATACCAAATTATCTATTCCAAGCCAGTTGTCAAATTTTACAAGTATATTGGTGGAAATACTGTTCGTTTTCTTTTAACAGTCATTCAGTCATTTCATTTATGTTGTAAGATAAAACACGTGCTGTACAAGATAGAAAAACTAAAGTGAACATTTCTAAATCGCATACCTTCAACGCCTGTATCACAACCGGTTCGAACAGCCGTATATATCTCTCCAACTCCTTTTTATTGGCGCTCCACTTGCGATCCATTCGGTTCTTATTGAAATTCTCTATCGCCAGCAGCAGCCGCCTCTCCTCTATTAGTTCCGGGTCTTTGGTCTCCTTTTGACTACCTTCAGAGGACACGCTATCGCGTCTTGTCTCAGTGTCCAGGCTGTTCACCATCAGGACATCGTCGTAGAAACTCGCCGGTTGTTTCTTGGGCACCGGATCAGCTATGTTCAGATAGTCTTGATACTGATTTATTATGTTGGTACCGAAGAGGCACTTGAGCAGTTGCGTGACGCAGTACACTGCGTTTTCGGGACAAAGGGGCATTATCACTTTGAGGTAGAAGAGCAATTCTTCAGTTAGAGGCCCGAATTCGACTTCGGTGGACAGTTCTAGTTGTATGGCCAGCGAATTGAGCACGGTTGAGAGGAACTCGTAAAAGATACTGCTCTTTGGATCCAGGTTTATCTAAAAAAAATGACAGGATTAAATTTCGGTTAAGAAAATGAAAAAAGTTACCAGTTAAAAAACTCAATTCTTTTTCTGTTCTGTTCTTTTTGAGTTCTGTCTGACTGAACACCTGTTAAAAATCGTAATCTTTTTTGGAAATGTTTTACGACTTTCCTAGCGTTGACTATCGTAAGCAAACACTATGTACGTGAAAAACTATATATGTGTGGAAAAACTTTATTTCATCTATACGCTATAATTATTATTATTTGATTCTCGTTTCCCAAAGCATTGAACCCATAATACCTTATGATTAGAGTACGTAGCCCTCAAGTTGTCGTACATCTTGACGAACATGGGCTCGTTCACGAAGTGTCCGGCGAAGCTCGCCTTGAGCGTGTTGGCGGGCGCGGTGGGCTTCCTCTTGGCAGATGTCTTGTCGTCCGACTCTGGCGTGATGCTGCTCTTGCGGGGGGTCGCATCTTGGATATTAACGATATAATGTGGATTATCATTTATTAAAGTGCATTTTTTTATATAAAAATTTGACATATACTTTTATTCCACAATAAAAGCATTTAATTTGATAAAAATTATATTCCAGTTTTAAATATGGGATAGATCTTCTATATGTGCATTGGGTTTTAGAAAATCCATTAAACAATCACCCACCTTGCGTCTTCCTCCTTACTGGACTGCCGGGCAGAGCAATACTGCTCTTATTCACATGTATATTAGGGTTAACTTCCTCTATCAAGTGTACCAGAACGTTAAGCATTTTGAGTGTCACTTGTAGAAACTTCTCAGAGAGCGCTGCAACTCTCTCGTTCTCTAAGTATTGCCATCTCTCTTTAACTTCTTGTGGGTCGCGTTCGAATATGTCCTTGTTGGTTTTGTTGCGCATAATGTAGTCGATTTCAACTGAAACACATGTAAATATAGTATGCTTGATTTTATATAAAAAAAACATAATTTTATTTAAAAATCATATCGGTGAAGTGCATGTCAGGTGTGTGTCGCGTATCGTGTGACATGTCTGATGTTATGTGTATCATGAGTGATGCGTATGTATGTGCAGCGTGTCGCGTGTGACGTGTGCGTAGGCTCGTCGTTATTATGTGTGATGTATGCGTCGCCTTCCATGCATGGCGTGTGTGTGTGACATATGACGATATGCCTGTATCGTGAGTGTCAAAAGTGTTGTGAGTCTCGTGGGTTGCACGTTGTGTGTGTTGTGTGTGTTGTGTGTGTTGTGTGTGTTGTGTGTGTTGTGTGTGTTGTGTGTGTCGTGTGTGTTGTGTGTGTGGTGTGGTGTTGGGGTGTGTGTACCCGGGTAGAGCAGGCGCAGCACGTCGAGCGCGGCGGCGGCCCACAGCGCGCCGCCGCCGCGCTCGGCCAGCGCGTGCGCGCACAGCGCCGCCGCGCCCGCGCCGCGGTACGCCGCGCCGTGCCGCGCGGGCGGGTGGCGGACGCACAGCGCTCGGAGCGCTTCTATTGCGCCTTGCTGTCAAAACGAACAGTCATTTATATTAAATTATTTCAATATATGGGAAATGTTACATTATAGAGAAATTTTTTTTCTACGCATCTTCTTCAGGTAGCTTCTTTATGTGATCAGTATCAAAAACAAAAATATCCCATTGGATCTCATGTGGAGCCAAGAGTTTGAATCTACAAGGCCTAATTCTACCGATCTTAATTTCACAAATTCTACATTTTTTTTTTATGTCATAGCGGGCAGCGGAGCTGGTGGTTCGCCTGATCGTAAGCGATCACCACCGCCCATAAAAATTCGCAAAGGTAGTACCTCTGTGAATGCGCTGCCCGCTTTTATGGGGTAAGGGAAATGGAAAGGATTAACGACTGGAAAGAAGGAATGGACTAGGACGGGTGGGGAAAAGGAAACGGGCCTCCGGCTCCCCCACTCACCGTACGAAACGCAGTGGCATGCCACTATTTCACGCCGGTTTTCTGTGGGGGTGTGGTACTTCCCCGGTGCGAGCTGGCCCAATTCGTGCCGAAGCGTGCACGACTCCCACAATAACATATCGCTTCGCTTGGCTAGTATTGGCGCGTCTCCGTACCAACGGCACGCAACTCACCGCGAAGTTCCTGCAGCCGGTCTCCATGAGCGCCACGACGAGGGCGGCCACCGGCTCGGCGAGCGCGTCGTCGGCGGCGGCGGCGGCGCTGCGGCGCGCGCGCAGCTGCGGCGGCAGGTCGGCGAGGCAGAGCAGGCGGCGCAGCGGCGCCAGCGCGGGCGCGCGCGGCCGCAGCGCCAGCGCCGCGCTGGCGCAGCGCGCCTGCTCCGCCAGCCACGCCGTGTTGCTGGCGCGCGCCGGCACGTGCAGCGACGGGGCTATGCTGCAGTGTGCACAACATTCGATTTGAGCAATTTCGCCGGTAACACCCTCAACACTTATTCGTTAACTTCAAGTTTGTCCCTCACATTCAAGTCTCAAAAACAAAATATAAAAGCTTACTTTATCAAAATTTTCGTTTGGTTGAATTTATTATTTTCAATCTTATCGATTATTGATAATGAAAGTTATCAATTCGACTATTTTTATCGATTGGTTTTTGTGTTCATTTGTTTGATTTGTCTAGACAATATACGTTATTACAAGAAAATTCCTATTAAAAAATTAAGTAAAACTAAAACTTTCATAGACATAATTATTATTTAAAAAAAAATATAAGATCTAAGACCTATTATCTACCAAACTGCTCGTGGCAACATGATGGACAATAGCGTGAACCTTCATGGGAGGCCTACGAGTATATCCCTGGATTGGGAACAAATATGGGCTGATGATGATGAATTCGACTGCCTCCTTGGTACAGTGGTTAACACGTGAGCTTAGAACCGAGGGGTCCTGAGTTCGATTCCCGATGGGGTCGCACAAAAAAAATGTCTCGGTCCGGCAGGACACAGAAGGCTGATCACCTGTCCATAAAGAAAATCGATCATTGAAACAGATGTATATCATCTGTCCCATACCCCAGTAAGGGAAAAGGTACTTCACTTTTTATGATGATTTACAGACAATTACAGTTTTTTACCAGATGAGCTGGTAAAAAACTGTAATAGCAACGACTTGTCAATAATAAATAATGCGTTTCTTGTTTTGACACTTGAAAGTTCATTTCAAATAGTCCCCCAATAAATTTATATTTGAATTTGAAACAAGTGCAATTCAAAGAACTCACACAGCGATTGTGTTCGCGGCGGCAGTCCGTACTTTCTGGTCGGTGTCGGCGAGCAGCTGGTACAGAGTGTCCATTATCACCTTGCTCTGCTGCTTGTAGTTTGGACTCAGCATGAATAATCTGAAAGTTTAAACTGTTATTAAACTGCTATTTTCGTTGAAAATGCGCGGATGATGTTTTGTATAGTGAGATTTTCTCACTAACTGTGTATACCCGATTAAATTGCTATATTCATTAGTTTCAGGCTGGAGAAATCCACTTAGGTGTCCTCCAATATTTGCAGTAATATGACCGCAGCTACACCTTACCACCCACTTGCAATAAGCCATTCGAGCGAACTAAACGGAACTGGGATTAGTTGCAGTTGAAATTATTGGATCAGCATCCATTTGAAATAGAGCATTTAATCATCAAAGGCATATTCCTTAGCACTGGGGGAGGGGGGGGGAGGAGGGAGCACAGCTGCACACGCACCTGGCGTAGGGCAGTTTCTCGTACAGCCTGGCGAGGTTGAGGCGGCACAGCCAGTACGGGTTGCGGCGCGCGGCGGCCAGCGCGGCCAGCACGCCGCCCAGCTGCGGCGCGTGCGCGCTGTGCGCCAGCGCGCCGCTCAGCGCGCCCAGCGCGCCCAGCGTGTGGTTCACCGCCGAGTGGATCTCGTCTGAGAGACCCTGCTCGTAACAATACGCTTCAGGTAACATCCATCAAAATGCAGAGTGAATAGTTAAAAAAACCGAGAATAAACAATTCATTGGGACAAATGAGTGTAAGTTTTTCTTTTAGAGTTATTGTTTTCTTATGATAATTTATTCTTTCTTTATGCCTTAGTGCCTATCTAATAACGGACAGAGGAACGTTTTGCGAAGCAAATTGCAATACAAGTGTACCTTCAAAATGACCTCCATCAGCTTTTCGACGCTCAGGACCTCAGCAACATCCTTCGGTAGCGAGGCGTAGCTCCTCCATCGGTTGTAATCCCCGTGCGCCAGCTCCAACGCGGCCACCAGGTAGCGGCCCAAGCAAACCCTCAATAAACCCCGTATCTGAGGGTCGCTGTGGTTCTCCAACAACAAGATATCGCTCAAATGCTGATACTCCACTTCGCTCTCACACTGATCCTCGCTCATCGACATCACATCAATCTTCTTCGGTCGTCTATCGAACTCTTTGTCGAACTTGACCGTTTCGACATTGGTGGAGTCACCAAAATGGTCGAACTTCATGTCCAGATCGATGCTGGAAGATAGGATGCCACCGCTACTCGACATCGGATATCCAGTTGATTGCTCGTCAGTGGAGTTGGTGGTGAAATTGCTGTTCGTCATGTTGGTGTCAGCGCTGAGTTCGCTGGCGATCAGTTTGCTGTCCAGCATGTTACTGGGTGCATCTTTGAGGCTTTTCAACTCACTTTCCAGGGACTTCTCTATTGATTTCGTGTCCTTCGAGTTCTTCGACTGCTGCGTACTGTCGCAACTTTTTAGCAGATCCTGGCTAAGGGACTCTGTGAGGGAGTCTTGGAAGCAAACGTTTCGTTCTAAAATGAACTCGTCGAGGGTGTCTTGGTTTGACTCGGCGCCTTCTGAGGTACCTGGGAATGAATTATAATGGTCGTTTGACGAATTAACTACATAATATACTGTATAAAATTTGGATGCAGTTCAATACAGAGTGTATTTCTTGTAAGTATATACGTGTACATTTATTTCTTTCATTGACACCACTTACTAGAATAATTGAGAAACTTAGTATCAGCGTCCTTATCGAGGTACAGTGTTGCAATTTGCGGGTACAGCCGCAGGATCTCCGCTAGACACGACAGTGCTGAAGACTTCACAGACACTCGGACAGACCTGGGTCATTTTATTTAAGTTTTAATATATAACTAACCAGCAATTTATGAAACAATTTTTTTATTTCATTTATGGCAATGAAAACAGCGCCACCTAGTATCATATTAGAAGAATTACACAATTGTCACGGGTGATTGCAAATAACATACAATTTTTTATAACAAATCAAACAGTTACTGTTAACATCTAAGTTGTTTTCAATTATAAACGATAATTGAGTATTTTCTTCTTAGAGAGACATTTATTGCATATTAATATTTAATAAACAAGTTACTTAGTAGATAGTGTTAGTACAATTGCAGTTATCACTCACCGGTCCGACACCAGCTGCCCTCTACAACCGGTGAGCAGGAATTTGTAAACGAGCAATCTCGCGCAGTACTTCAGTCTTACGTCATCGTCTGAACTTGATCCGATATTTATCTGTGCAAAACGTCTCTGTTGATCCCACAGTTACACGGATAAAATTCAAACTTTGAATAGGGGTGCTGTCTTGATCTATGGTCTTCTAATTATTATGATTAAAATCAGATCATAATTACACCCTACAAAATTATAAATACGAAAGTTTATTAGTCAGTCTGTAGGTATTTTGTTCACGCCGAAACTACTGAACCAATTTAGATAAAATTCGGTACAAAAAAAGTTTGAGATTCAAGAGTTGTCGTGGGATAAACCCCGAAAATCCGGAAGCGGTACTTGAAAAGGGCAAACCTTGATCTGTTTATTTTTGGTTTTGGTGTTCATTTATTCATATAACAAGTCATTAACAATCTCAAAGCATAACGTGTTTAGTTTGCATAATTATAGAATACAATTCTCGTTGAAAAGTTAGTGTTGTAAAACATTTTTGCCTTTGACTATGCGAGCGGACCGCGTAGCTAATTAAAGCTAGTAAAGTATAGCCATTAGTCAGGTACAAACAAGTGCGGTGACGTACGTTCATGTCACAATCCCGCACATCGGTATCCGCGTGCTCGTCGGCGTAGTGCTGCAGGCGCTCTGCCAGTGCGCCCAGCAGCTGCCCCGCGTCCGGCGCCGCGCCGCCCCCACCTTCACCGCTCTGCGGCGTGTCCGGGGTCTGTGCAAGGTATACATATATACATTAGGATCTATTATTTTTTAATGCTAGTCATTTGTAACGTAAGTCAGATATCCTATGAAATAAGCTTCCCATGGCAATGGGGCTGCGAATTTTTATTTATATTTATTACATAACACAAAGACACATGAATGATTCAAACATAAACTTATTCAAGTAAATTCCATTCGATTGAATTTGCTATTTGGTTATCTCAATGGAACACACCCTTCATCATAGAGAACAATATCACAGGAGAGCATAGTATCCGCGATCACCTGTATGGGCAGTTCGTGCGAGCTGTGCGAGGGTGTGTGCAGGCGCGCGGCCGAGCCGAGCCGCAGCGCGCCGCGCAGCGCCAGCTCGCCCGCACCGCCCGCACCGCCCCCCCCACTAGCGGTGCTGTGCGCGCTGTGCGTGCTGTGCGTGCTATGCGCCGACACCGCGCTCGTGTAGCCTGAGCGCAATAACAGCTCGGTATAACACCGTTGCTCGAGGGAGACTTGATAATCGCGACTAACCGCGCTAAGTTAACACACACTTTAGTTCGCGTTTAGAACGTACACCACGAATCGCGTAATACAACGCAACACTCACACAAACCCAGAAGATGCCGACTTGAAATATTTCGTCTGTTCTGTGATTCGTTCAGCTGACATAAATTAGTAGAATAACATGGGGGCATGGCCAGCCTGAACATTAATTTATTCTCTTAGTTCTAAAAGATTATTTTTTATTATTTTTTCACAGTTGGATAAAAATATATTGTAATGAATAAGAACTAAGAGTGAGAATGCTTGATAATTACTTCTTTTTATTTTAAAGCCGGTTTTAGTTCTGAAAATTTTTGGGCGCTTAAGATTTTGTTAAAAAATATTTTTATCACATATATAATTTACATTTTAATTCCACCAGCAAATATTATTTCATTAATTCTGTAACATTCAAATAATAGCAATAAGTAGCAAGTAAATATTATTCAACAATCAATAAGTGCTTAAAATTTCTCTAAATATGATATCTGCAAATACAGACAACTGAAAGACTGATTACATATTATCTTTGGTGTAGAGGTCAACTTTTATGTGTGTGAATTACACTTCTATACATTTCTATTTTTAAACTGCAAATGAGCGAGTGACGTAAAAAATACTCACTGAAATTCCGTTTATGCCCTTTCACACTGGTCCTTGAATCCAAACACACAGGACTGGGGTGCTTCTCCAGCAACGCTTTCCTATAACCGAGACGAGCTTGAGATATCAGTACGGTTAAACACTCCAGTACCGCGTTTTGCACATTGTGCTCCGTGGTTGTTAGTTCAATGTAGTGTATGCACAGTTGATAAAGCTGGAACGAAAACAAATTTATTACAACTTGGTGAAATTTTAATACGAAACTTTATTAAAACTTACACCAAAGACATTTATTGAACTAGGCTTCCTACAGACGTGCCTTAAAATCGTTACATAATTTTAAATTTACTACTGGTCCTACAAGAGCCGTTCAAAAATTCTATAGTGGCTCATTTGAGATTTTAAAGCAAGGCTTGAGACAAAACTGATTTGACTACATCATCTAAAGCATTTCAGTACTTACTTCTAAAAAATCCTGAACAGAGAACACATTGCTTTCATTGAACTTCTTGAATTCGTTCTGTTGGAAGATAGCTTTGAAAACGCAAAACCATCCAATAATTATGTTATCTTCAGCTGCCGTGGGCCACAATTTTTCTGAGAAAAAAATAGTATGGTATCATCAAAAACGAATCTTACATTTTAATTTTGCAGGTTAATTTTAGAAGGTCAAGTAGTATTGTTTCTTATTAAAGACTCATTAATTTAACTCTGTTTTCTGTGGCACCGTGAGGAGCCAAATTAACAGGCAATAGCACAACACAGGGCACTCACCATATCCCATATCCAGCACGGCGCCGAGCTGAGTCTCGCGGTGCTGGCAGTGCGAGGCGAGGCAGGCGCCCAGCGCGCGCCGCACTGACGCCTCGCCGCACTGCACGTGTGCAAGCAGTGCAGTCGACAGCTCTGCAGAAGAACTCACTTAATTAACTAGTACTTAATTGCGATTTAAATTATGTTATAACAAGATTTTCATTGCAGAAAACCTCCTGATTGAAACTACATCTCCAGTAACTACTTTCACATTTGTTACAGTTCAATGTTCATGAAGATACTTTCAACTCTTCTTTCCTTAGAACCTTTGTTACACCTAGTTCTAACTGGTAACAATTAGTTATAAATATGTTTTCTCTAGTTAGAACTGAGAACTAGTTTTTACTAAGATATTTGTTTACATATAACAAGGAATACCTTGTTCTAACGGAAAAAGGGATAAACTGTAACAGCTTTTATAGTTCAACAATACAGACAATATCTATATATACAATTAATATTTAGTTTAAGCATACCATGTATCTCTTCATCAGTAGTGTATTCAGCTAACGCATTCAAAATCCTCGGTAGATTACTTTCCAGTGCCTCAGCGATAAGTGGCAATTCACTGGTAGTACGCACAATTTCACTCAGCTTGGGGAACAGAGTTTGAGCCTGAGATCTTATTTTTCCGATACCAGGGCGTAACCAACTGTCTCCCAGACATATCCGGGCTAATGATGCTCTTATCCATCTAAAGAAGTCAGCATTTATAGTACAGCTTTTCAATAGACTAACCAATGCTACATAAAGCAATAATAAGCAATAATAATATTGCGAGTCTGATTATAAAGCTGAAGAGAAGACTTACCGTGCATTTCTGGACACCTCAATTTGATTGAGTAGGATGGCATTAGTCTTATAAGAGTTGAAAGCAAATCCACCAACAACAACTCTGTTGAGAGCTTCATCTCCCAGAAGTCTCACCTCAGCCTGGAATTTATGTAGCAGTTGTTACTATAATAATCTTTTACACACTTCACAAAATTTTATTTTTTTTATCCCTACATAGTATAAAACAATTTCGCTTTCTTCGTCCCTATGTCACTAATATATACTTAAATCTTTAAAACTACGCAACCAATTTTGAAAGGGTTTTTTTTAATAGATAGAGTGGTTCAAGAGGAACGTTTATATGTAAAACATCTATTAAACTACTCCAAATTTAAATCGTGCGAAGTCGCGGGCAAAAGCTAGTTAGACAAAATCAAACAATATTCTCAATAGTAAAAAGACAGCTTTAACAGATTGTAATAATTATCGATACAACAGAAGATCCTTACACTTTCATGACTAGCCAATGCAAGCAAAGTTGGAACAGCAGCACTAAGTAAATTTGCATAATGCCTAGCGCAGTTCTGTCGTGTGCCGAGAGCTCCCAAACAACGGCCCAGTGTCCCAGCTGCAGCTTGTAACTCATGAGCTCTGTAATAACGCAACACTTATACGTAAAAACCCACAAAAACTTTTAGGAACACAAAAAAGTTTAAAGCACTTACTTTGCTACACCTTCGTAGTTTTTTAAATATTCCAGGGCCTTCTCGGCCTTCTCGAGAACGTTCATTGCTATTTCTTACTTAACTGAAGAATATATGAACATTTTAATTTGTAAATACCGATTTCCGCAAGAGAAACGCAATATACAAACAAGAAAATACGACAACGAAAACAGAAAATCAATTCATGTAACATTGACATTTGTACTAATCGTTCATAAATCAGGAATCTAAATAAGCATTTAGCACCTATACATGTAAGCACATGTATAGGTCCTAAACTCAAACATTTATTCAATTAGACTTCTTATAGAAGCACTTTTGAAACGTCGTTTTACACAGTTTTTACATTTACTAGAGGTTCGCCGTTCGGAAAGCAGTTTCTACATTTTCTACATCAATTGGGTCATCTCGCACCGGGGAAGTACCATACCCCGGCAGAAAACCGGCGTGAAATAGTAGTAAACTGCTTTGTTTTTTTTTTCTAGCAAATATGGAGAGGCTACCAAAATATATATAAGTGTATAGTCTATGGGCTATCCTATATAGTAGCAAATAAATTCTTATTCTGTGATTCGCTTTCATTTGTCATTATTAGAAGTTTCTGACAAAACATGCCAATCACACACTACATAGTACATGAGTCATGACACATGTCATTTGTATGGATTTATGATTATTCTTAGATATCAAAGAATGTCAATATTGACCCTAGAGTCTTGAGTGACCCTGAAGTTTAAAATTTCTGTTTCTACGTTCTGCTATATAATTTACATATTTTTATCTATTTCGAAATATTCGTTAGTGATAAGCAATAATAACGATAATTTTTTATAATATAGAAGCAATTTAAAATTATTTAAGTAGCGACGTTCCAGAGCCTTTGACCGGTGAATTTAAAATTGAAAATTATAGTTACAGAGCAAAAGTTATTGTTGTTCCTGAATAAATTCGAATTAGAAATTTTGAAAAGCATTAGATTATGTCCGGAGATAGTGAACAAGAAGTTGATATAATGTATGGTTTGAAAAACGTCTTGGGTCGCATTGAAGGTGCTGTATCAAGGAGAAGTAAGGTCAGATTTTTGGATTGAGTTTTTCATCTCTGTACCCTCATATCTACAATCTTTATGGATTGGATACCATGTTTTTTTCCAGTCCATGCCTTTCCTTATCTCTTATCATTTTAAGATGCCAGCAATGTGTTTTCATATACCTCATCTCTCTAAATGTTCATAGGTCAAAACTACCTAGTTGATTTCAAACAGGATATCCAACAGTTCAGCTTCCCGCTCTGACATAAAAAATTGTTGCATTCACTAACTGATGTGTGTTAATTCTGTAATTTCAGGATCTCCCTCAAATACTACCAACTCTAGTTGCTGTTTCCAAAATCAAGCCAATTCCTCTCATCCTACAAGCGTATGAAGCAGGACAGCGTCATTTTGGAGAGAATTACGTTAATGAGCTAGCTGATAAAGCTAACGACCCACAAATATTGGAAAATTGTAAAGATATAAAATGGCATTTTATTGGTCACTTGCAGACAAATAAAATCAATAAATTGCTTCAATCTCCCAACTTGTATATTGTTGAAACAGTGGATTCAGCTAAACTTGCTGACAATTTGAATAAACAGTGGGAGAAGTTTCGAAAGACTGATGACAAGTTGAAAGTTATGGTACAAGTGAATACTAGTGCAGAGGAAGGTATGGGGCACAATTCTGTATATGCTCTATAATACAAAGTGTGACAAAAGACAGTTCTAATTATTTCTCTATTTTCAATATGATTTGGGTTATTTAAAAGTGATCTAATGACATTTTTACAGCAAAAAATGGTATAGAGCCACCACAAACAACAACATTAGTGAAGCATGTCTTAGAGAATTGTGCCAACTTAGAATTTAAAGGGCTAATGACAATCGGCCAATATGACTATGATGTATCAAGAGGGCCAAATCCAGATTTCCTATTGCTTGCTAAATGTAGACAAGAAGTATGTGAGAATCTGAACTTAGATGTGAATAATGTGGAATTGTCCATGGGAATGTCAACAGACTTTGAACATGCTGTGAGTAATTTGATTACATTAAATATAAAACAGATTCTTATATAATACTGAAATGCAATGACCTTTGAAGTCAATTGCATATTGTGAGGTATTTGCAACCACCAACATAATATAAATAAATAGTAGTTACTATAACATAAAATTCTTTTTTAGATTGAACTGGGGGCCACAACAGTTCGTGTTGGCTCTACAATTTTTGGTGCAAGACCTTCAAAGAAAGCTTAGGTTGTAAAGATATAAAATATATAGGGCTTCCATAAAATAGTAAACTAAGAACCCATCATCAGCTTAAGGATGTTATGTGCTATAGAATATCTTATTTCTTTAAACGAGCAATTCTTGTATATATATATATATAATTAGAATCTCAGAATCGGCTCCAACGATTTCCACGAAATTTAGTATATAGGGGGTTTCGGGGGCGATAAATCGATCTAGCTAGGAATCTTTTTTAGAAAATGTCATATTCGTGTTTTATTCGTGTTTTATCGACTTAAACTTACTTTTTTAACAAATAGGACGAAGTCAATGAGTGTTTGCTTTGAGGTTAGACTAATTGTTTATATTGTTTTGTGTCTTTTTAATGCATGTGTTCACTTAAAAATGCCTAAACGATCTTGGAAAAAACGCTTATAAATAATATAATTTCACGAAGTTAAACCGAGCAAAGCTCGGTCATCCAGGTACTATTGTTTTATTGTTATTTCTTTTAAACTTGTGGTAATAAAGATTTTCATAAATTTTTGTTTCATTCCAATAATTCATCCTAATAATCAAGTATTTTTTTACGTTATAACTTAAACGTTGGTAAAGTAGGTATCTATTTTAACATTTCCATCCCCGATACTTTAACCACCATCAAAAAAATATTTTTTAATTGTACACGTATCCACTTGTACAATTAAAAAATATTGAACACTAGAAAACCCGGCGAACTCCGTTTCGCCACCAGATGGCTTTATATAAAAAATTATTTTCTCGCTTTTTTGTTCAAATTTTTCCTGAATTTTCTTTGCTATAAACCTCACGGAGCCCAAGATCTTTCCAACGAATGCAAAACCGTGGAAATCGGTTCGTGCGTTCTGGAGTTATAGCGTCAGGAAGGAAAACCCGCCTCATTTTTATATAGTAGAAGATTAGCACTTCATATTTAATTTCACTGAAACGAAAAATGTTTATTGTCTGTTCTGTCTCTCTATGGTTTCTTGGACTTTGACAGTTGTCGACTTCATTTCGAACCGTGGTTCGTGAACGTGACGCAAATGTCAATTGTAATCTGTTGTCGACGGAATCATCAACATTCAGTCAAGCGCTGCAAATTTTTAAGAATTTTATGTTAAGTTTATAAAGTGATAAAGTTATTAAATGTGTGATAAATTAAAGAAAAAATATCATAAAAAATACTAAAAAGCTCTTTGTGTTTTGTGTGTGAAAGTAACTGAGAATTGTACATATCCTGTTCAAAATTTAAACAAGGCCGACGGACAAGTGAGTTTTAAAGTTTGAGGTAAGTAATTTTTTTTTGTGAAAAAATAAAAGAAAGGAAAATAATTGCTAGGGTGTGTCCTTTGTATATTAGACTATGATTATTGAGTTTCAAATTGTTAATTCGTTGTAGAGATGCTAAAACATTTTTGATTGACCTTCTTTATAGATATTTTATACTTTATTAATTCCAATAGATCCTGCTACGCGTATTAATTATTGTTTATAAAATATTCTAATTACATTGTGTTATAAAAAAAACCTGTAACTTTATCAGATAAATATGCAAACTTAAATTCACTCATCACCACAAAAATATAAGGAAAGACATTTAAAAATTAAATTGTTGTTGTGAGTATAACTTATGACTACCTGATGATAAATAATGTATATTAACAGTAAGAAACAACCGTATGCAGTAGTTGCTGTATTCTTCATAAATTTCACTACAATACATATCATCTTATAATTATTAGGTTTGTCAAGTGCCATAATGATTTAGTTACAAATATTAATTAAAATCATTTCAATCTAGTACAGAATATTAAATAACTTCCCTGGACTCAGCCAAAGAACTTAGCTTAGCAAAGGAACTTGCCATCCTCTCTATTACATAAATGCATTCATACTTAAAACTGGCAAGCTTATCATCACTTAAGGTTATATGAGCCCCTAGTATAGATATATTCACTAAGAGGCTATCACCAGGCTTGAAACTAAGTTACAACACTTGAATATTGAAATGTAACAGATGACTAGTTGTGTGTCAGCTCACACTGTTTCAACATGAGTACAGTACAATAGCTTGCTTCACTTTGATATTGATCTTTATTTTGGAATTTGATATTTTGATATTCTTTTATGTTTCGTACTTCTAAAAGCTGTCTCAAATTTAGTAAAAATGTTTCTTAATCATGAAAGTTACTATTGATCATGTAATTGTTGTGTGTATCATCAAAATACAGTCGCTTTCTCTGTCCCTATGTCCCCATGTACACTTAAATCTTTTAAACTATGCAATGGATTTTAATGTTTTTTTTTAATAGATAGTGATTCAAGAGGAAGGTTTACATAATATATTTAATACATGCGAAGGCATGGGCAAAAGCTGGTACTATATAAAAAGTTTGATTTAAAGTCTTTTTTATAGGTTATGAGTATTGGTTTGTAGCTTTGTTGAAATAAAAAGCATAGACTGGAATAGAAGTCAGACTTGACTGAAATAGTGTCAGGAATATTTCAAAACTAGAGTTCCACCTGCAGTTCCTGCCTGCGTATCAAAGAAAAAGAGATAATCTTGAATCATTTTCCCAGTATTAATATGGATTCCATAGGTTACAAACTATCCTTTGTCCTTTCTTGGGTCTCAAAGTAACTTTGAACCTTTCTTTAAATTTATCTATTAATTCCATCTATTAGAGCACTTGTTTTTGTCAAAGTAATAATCTATTATTCACTTCATAAAACAAAATGTAGGTCAAGAATCATATGGATTCTTTACCTACATTTTGTTTCATGTATCTACCCCCTAAACCCAAATCTAATTAAGAACCAAGCAATTAGTGTAGTTAACGACTGAGGTAACTGTAAAAAAATAAGTGTAGTAACAGTTTCATAAAATCTAAATCCATTTTAATGTAAAGCTCAAGCTTTTTTATGCATTTATCAGTGGATGTTGGTAGAATTCATAGACTTGAATGAAGAATATCATACTCTTGAATCTTTCAATAAATATAATGTGTTCAATAATTCGGACATTAGACTAAAATCGAAAAGTGGGGGGTCCGAGATCAAGCTAGCGTGCAGTAAATAAATAGATTATTGAATTTATCTATGCATTGAATTACTGCTTGAAATGGTGAAGGAAAACATCGTGAGGAAACCGGCATATCCAAGAAACATAAATTTCGATAATATGCGACATCTGCCAAATGGTGGATTACGATTATGGCCTGAATCCTCACAGGAGGCCTGCGTCCCTGCAGTCGGAATAATTTGTATGGGCTGATGTTGATGTTTCAATAATTTAAAATCCAGTGCGTAATTTTCTTGTACAATCACACCTCCATAGCAATACAATAAGTACAATTGAGTAATTAAATCTCTGTTAATTTCTGTACGTGCCTCCCATACTATGCGCTTGCGTGCTTTTCACTCGCTTTCACGCATAATGTATGATGTTATGTCGAGACGCAGGGCAGAACGTAACAGTTACCTACAATTATGACCTTGAACTACAAGAAGAAAAGAAAAGGTTCTAGATTATTAAATGAGGTACCTATATAGATAATGAATCAGAATCCTTCCATGAATTATGCCAGCATACATCGTTATAAATTTATACGACGGTCTAAATTCTATTACGTAATTAACACATTTGTGTAGATTTGCTCAAGCAAAAGTATCAGCGCCATCTTTAGTCTTGACGGAGACTTAGTGACAAAGATATTTTTTTACCGCAATAATAAAAGACTATAAATAATTATAATTAGGTAAATATATTCGATATCCGCCATATTATTATATGTATGTAATATAACTGTGGGTTCCAACAGCACATTTTAACATTTGCATTTTCGATCCCACAGCTTAGTCATCATTCAATTCAGAATTCACACTAAAAACTATTTCCCAAAACGATACGAAACAAAGTGCCGTTTGTTTAGAAACATTCGCTCGCGCCCTTCCGCTTCCTACACGCTGTATAATCGCGTAAATGACTCAAGTTTGACCTAAACCATTGTTCTTGTTACAATGGTGTTACATAACTATAACTCATATAATATTTAAGCTCACGACGGTATTAAGTTTCACTTACGCTGCCAGAAAGTGTGACATTTATGATAATTGTTTTTAATAAATACTGAAGCGCCTTCCAATTGGCAGAATTAGACCAAATTGAAATAAGACCACTTGGGAGGCACCAGCTCTCAAATAATAGAATAAAAATCGGTTCACCAAGTTAAAAGGCTTGAGATAACAAAACAGAAAAATTCGTTTTTGATAATCTTCCTTCCTTTTTGAAGTTTGTTGACAAATGATTTATTTCACTTTATTGGGGTCTTGTTTGAACCTTCTCTGGCAATTCTGATTTCAGAAATAACTTGAGATATGTTCACTAATATATAATATATTTTCTCTTCTTATCAGTTGTTCTTGAAACTTTACGTCAATTATGTAAATTTAGGTTAAATTCGTGAGAAATGATAATCGAAGAAATAACCTATTCTTATACATTTAATGCTGTAATCAAAATCGTAATCCAATCAAATTCCGCTGTCATCATAAACTTTTTCGACCTTATAAAAATAATTCTTTTCTAAATAAAAGTTCACCTACGTCCCCAGGGGTATCACTCCGAATTCATTTAAAATTGTTAGATTGATTGAGATCTTTTAGATGATACCAAATGACAACAATGCCCATCAAACAAAATGAATCGCGTCAATTGGTTCAAAACACCCCGGGAATCATGGAGTAGCCTAAGAAACAAAAAACAACAATTGAATTGAGAACGTGCATCTTTTTTGGGACGTCGGTAGTAAAATATTTCCAATCCAACGTTTATATTTAAAGTTTGCACCACGTCATTCATTCAAAGTTATTAAAACATCATTGTCTGTTATTTTAAAGTATTTTGCATGCAATTTCCTTCGAAAATGCAATGTCACATACTTAGGAAGACGTAAATACTTCCACTTTATAGCTGAAAATTACTGCACGATCTTTTATTATATTTTAAGCATTTTCTTTAGTATGAGGTCCTCGTTAATCCGTCATCTGAGTTCCGTAAACCTTGAGCGTTGCATTTTTCATGCATCGTCCAACGAAGGTCAATGAAACCGTAAAGCAAAATTAAGAAACGTTATAATATTATGCTAAGCATGCTATAAATGTCAATAGAATTGAAGCAAACCGGTCGTTACGCTCGGGCCGGTCGTTACGTGAGCACAACCGCGGCGCAAACTTGTTTTGTTTCGCTTTGACAGCTGATTGGTTGAACTCTGCTCCAGATATTTGGCTTAGATAATCCTATGGAAATTGATTAATTACGAAAGGTCTGCGTTTGACTCGTAACTTTTACTCAGATATTGTAAGTTTAATTTATTTTATGAGTTTGAATTTTAAGAAAACAAAATGGCTTGTTAGGAAATTTGTTTAAAATTTTAATTTAAAGTGTATGAACGCAAGGTTTGACTGTGCTGTAAAATTTCGCTCAGTAATTTAATAATTGTCAAAAATATAATCTCTTATCTTGACCCCAAATAGCACGTAACAATCGCTGCATATAGTAGTACCTATTGGTTGCGTGATTAAGCATGATTATACATAACACTATATACTGTATATAACAAATAAATAAGACAGCAGGAAGTGAGATTACGCGATACATACTATCACAAACCACAATTGATATAATAGACTATAGAGTAATGAGTGAAAACGAAAATCGACACGATTAGGCTCATTTAAATGGTAACCACGATCAAAATCGAAAGTGCATAATTTTCTATGCCCGAAATATTTCTGTCGGCGACGGTGAAAACAATTGCCCATTGAATATTTTGATGTCTTGGTGTGTGATGGATGGTAGACATACGGGTGCTACTGTGTACTATTAGAGCTTTATTTTGTACAGTTTTGATATGAAAGGGCATCTAATTGGCGTTGCATTCCAGCTGATGGTGCGGCGAAAGTAAAGGCATAGATTACTAAATAGTGACTGCATCTTGATTTAATCCCGCACTACTAGGGCTCTATGATACTATCATGAAGAAAGCTGAGAAATTGCTAAAATGTCTTCTTTGTGAAATAGCTTCTGTAAATAATGTTTAAATTTCACATCAGGACGGACGATAACTGTTTCATTTGCGGATCGATCGTTTTCGAGTTAATTGTTTAATTAAACAACAATTTAAATTGAAACATTAGCCAATCTGGTTCTCCTGTTAATGGATGCACTTAAAAGGCAACTATTAATTTATATACAAATATTACACAGCAAATCGTGAATACAGCAATACTTCAACAATAATAATGGGCGATCATAAATTTTAGCGCAAACAACTTTGAAAATAAGTACACGTATCGGATCGTTAACCTTTTTGAAGTCGGTTAACATAACAATGTTACGCATTGTAACGTATCAATTAACCACGCCAAGTTAACTGTCGGGTGTAACAGATATGTTAACGAATACAGTTTCTTTTTACCATCAATTAGGAATATGGAGGTCGTATAGAACCACTGTTTGTACAACCTATAGGACTAGAGTTCAAGGGAATAAGTAGTTTAAGTATCATTTAACTGCTAGTTTCATTTCGTGGCTTCACTCAAATGGAATGGTTAAACCAGATTAAATTTGCGTCTCCAACTCTTTTAGCAGTTTATTGTACGCATCCATACACTTAACCTCACAAAGTTTAGCGTTTATTAGGGAACATAATAGAACCACAGCAGGCAGAGACAGCGATGGAGTACTACAACGCCTTTGATCTCGAAGTAAAATGTGCCGAAAAATATGGTTGTCCCAAATGTACCAAAAATTAATAGTAGTCATGGTGAAAAATACATCAAATCATATGCGCAACACCCCCTCTATAGCGTCCCGAGCAGCGAACAACATGGCGTATGTAGTTCGGGCTCGTTCTTTCCGCGTCTCGCCCCGCATGATTTACTTGACTTTAGAAACATCTTTGTTCAACGACTGTATTACTAGTCCGCCCCGGCTTCGCCCGTGATACATATATAGCCTATAGCCTTCCTCAATAAATATGCTATCAGACACTGAAATAATTTTTCGGAATTCAAATCGGACCAGTAGTTCCTTAGATTAGTGCATTCAAAAAAACAAACAAACTCTTCAGCTTTATGATATCAGTATACAGATAAGATTGAGGTAGAATTGATTCCAAAATTGGAGTTGATCCCATAACAATGCGCAACATCGTCATGTTAATAGACTTAAAAGAGCTTAGCGATATGAGACCAGAACTGACATATTTCCGGTTATCTTAAATCATTAGCAATGACTGTTTAAGTATTCACGTATTCATTTTCTTGGAAGCATTTGTTGTAAGTAAAATTAAATGCATCATTCGATTAGTTAAGCCAGTTTCACTGCTGTTACAATTAATTTGAATAACAGCAATTAACACATGGACATGTTGATTATCAGTATTTTTAAACAAAATTTAAATATTTCTAATCTATAAATACTAAATACTTAATTACAATTAATATAGTCACACTTTATTCGGCATATTACATTTGCAATGATAATTAATCAAGCTAATATACTGAGACACACATAGACCAAGTGTGTATGTTTTATTAGATAGACTACTGCGTTTTATAGTCTATACTCGAAGATAGTAATTGGATCTGATCGTGATCTTGCTTTGATATCTGTAGTTGTGTTCGTGATTGATTTCCCAATGACAGAATTTAATATTCGATGCCCTGAAGTAACTATAACGAACAGTTTAAATGTTTTTTTTTTAATGTAATAGGTACATTTTAAGGCATTATAAGATGCGGATTTTTCTAATGCGGTCCCCTTAAGGAATTTAAAAATAACTGATGTACTCGTAAGGTTATATTGTTTTAATTATCGCTATTACATATAATTTGTATCAAATTTTGTGCATATTGTTATAAATGGTGGAGTTCATTTTTTGCCTTGAGAGTTCAACGAATGCAATAACAATAAAATTGTATTAACAGTTATTGGAGATCGTTTTGAGCTCGTTGAACGAACAGTTTCTGTGAATGTAAATTCGATTCGGTAATGATAATACTTTGTATGAATAATAATTATTTATTGTTTTCAAAAGCAAGTTTTCAACCGACCTCAACAAATGAAGGACGTATTTTTTTGTGTTTGGTATAGCTTTCGACTAGGCGAACCGATATTAACTATTCTATTTTTATTTAGAGTAAGTCTTACTTTAAAGTTGTTCTGGTTCTGGCTATGTGAAGATGCTTTAGTTTTTTGTTAATGAACTATGTTAGTACTAGCTGCGCCCCGCGGTTTCGCCCGCGTAAGTCCGTATCCCGTAGGAATATCGGGATAAAAAGTTGCCTATATGTTATTCCAGTTGTCCAGCTGTCTTCGTACCAAATTTTATTGCAATCAATCGGTTCAGTAGTTTTTGCGTGAAAGAGCAACAAACGCACACACATCCTTACAAACTTTCGCATTTATAATATTAGTAGGATAGGATAGTAGGATGTATGTAGGTACGATTGACGAAAATATCCATTTTCATGCCGTACCTACGGACGAAAGTCGTTCAGTCTTTGGTATAATTATTATTATTTCCTAGATACGAAAAAAGTGAAGTCCCGTGTCCAGTCCCGTGTCCAGGTAGATGATCAGCCAGACTAGACCAGGGCCGAAGCCTTTAAAAATGGTAAAAAATGAAAAAAAATTACAGTAGGATGAAACCCATTAGAAAAGGTGGGAAATATGATAAAAATGAAAGGAAAAATAAATTACAGACGATCCGAGTTCGAGAAGTGGGAGGGGGTGATTTTTAAGGGAAAAAAATGTTTTATCTTGATTTCCGGCAAAACTACAAGTCCTATGGAAAAAAGTTGAATGGCAAAGTTGTAGGTAATAAAAAGATCTACAACTTTTGTATTTGCAATTTTTTCACATAACCTCAAAATTTAGGTGAAAAATTCAAAAAACCAAGTTTTTGGTTTTTTATTTATACCTTTTTCAAAAATTTTTTTTTTCTACATAATTTGGTAAAAACTTACCTTATTATGTCCCCAAATACACTGTTATTTAATTTGGTTTCAAAAATTATCGGCCCTGGTCTATACCGATACATTTTATTTTTGAGTCTTCACCGGGGATCCAACCCAGGTAACCACTGTTCTAGCAGGCGGTAAATTAATAGTAGGAATTTTTGAAATAATCCGTCTGATAAGTCTTACAATATGTGTCTATATATGTAAAATGCCTCATGCACTTTTACAACGTGACTGCAATAGATAATAATGCAAGAGTTATCTAGTAACTAGATCATACGTTGTGATACGACCCGCATACTTTTGCATTCCGATTGGAATACATTATACAAGCCATTTCTACTGGATTTGCTTGTGTTTGTGTTTTAATCGAGATTATTTGAATTATACATGATGTGAATGCGGGAGTCGAGCACATTTAGGCACTAATTCGGCCAATTCGCACCAGGGAACGTACCACAACCCCACCATACTATTTTGTAGTAGCTACTGTAAATCTATACTAATATTATAAACCTGAAGAGTTTGTTTGTTGGAACGCACTTATCTCAGGAACTACTTGTGCGATTTGAAAAATTATTTCAGTGCTAGATAGCCCATTTATTGAGGAAGGCTATAGGCTATATATGTACCACGGGCGAAGCCGGGGCGGACCGCTAGTAATTTATGTAAAAAAAATATGTCTGTCGTGTTTTTCGACTGTAATTTTGTTTTGAGTCAACTTCCAATTCGCGTAAATATAAACCCACGTTGTGGTTACACACATCAAGGTATACCATTGTCAATGCAACATGCATAGGTCATTGGTAATTGCCCTTGGTCTAGGCTGTGGTTAGCGGGTTAGTGTTACAGTCAGGTGTTGCTTTAATAGATGATTTTATCTGCATGATGTTAAAAAAACATAAAATCTGCTTTATGTAAAATCAACAATTTAACGCGTTAGAAAAATTCAGTGAAACAAACGCATGGCAAAATGTAAATTCTCGTTGGGTTTTTCCAATAACTCCATTCCGCACTTAATTGTTGTATAATTGACCACTCAACGCTGATTTATAATAAACTTAGTCTTATGTTGTTTGGAACAAACGACTTATATCCATAAAACCACCATTGCTACACTAAAATCATTTATCCCTTTTCTGCCGCACTGCATTCTGAGTACAATGAGTTATCACACTTCACACTAACGTTATAAATGTGTAAGTTTGTTTGTTTGGATGTTTGTCCGTCAATCACGCTGAAACTACTAAATGGATTTTGATGAAATTATTTATACATACAGGATATCAGTTGACTTGGGTGAGCGTCTAGTGAAGTATAAATACATATATATATATATAAAAATAATATGTTTCATTTCAAAAGATTAAACGACACCTCAATAAAACAAGTTTTATGTAATTTAAAACGAATAAATGTCAATGCTAACAGAATTGCAAGCAAACTTTCGAAACGAACTACACTCGAACTTATTAACATATGTTTATCAACAACATTAACCTTCACACCAGCGAGAAGTAGCTGGTCGCTGGCGCAGGTGGTCATTGGACCGCGGGCGCTCTCATGCCTGACGCCGTTCGGCTGGCGGAAGCTGCAGTGTGCGATGTATGGTTTGAGTAATTTCAAGAGGAGACCTGTTTCCTTTACCTTACTATTCCTTCTTTCCAGTCGTCAGTCCTTTCCTTATCCCTTTCTCTTTAGAAGCGGGAAGCGTGATCGCAGAGGTCCTAAGTCTGCGAATGTTCATTGGCGGTGGTGATCGCTCATCAACATGCGAACCACCAGCTCGGTTGCTCGCTTATGGCATAAAAAATTATAATAAGAGGGATATTGTTATGTTATTATAGCGTATGGACTTTCTTTAACATTTTAAATCGTAGGTAGGTATAATGACGGTGGTGTATTAGTAGAATTTGGATTTGCTGGCTGTTAGATACCTTTTAAACACGTTGAGATATAGTTTGGATGATTAATAGTTATCACCCGACGTTTCGAAAATTTTATAGCGAGCGTGGTCTCCCCCTGAGCACGCTCGGGTTAATAATATAATGAATAAATCCTGTTTAAAATCCGTTATAAGTCTTTGATTTCTAAACGTATAATACTCGAGTAAAATCAAACAAACACAAGAAAATACTATCTGACTGATATCAAAAGTTATTTTCTCGTTAAATGTACACGTGATCTATGAGTGCTA
Source organism: Zerene cesonia (assembly GCF_012273895.1). Taxonomy (NCBI): domain Eukaryota; kingdom Metazoa; phylum Arthropoda; class Insecta; order Lepidoptera; family Pieridae; genus Zerene; species Zerene cesonia. The sequence continues at coordinate 6,577,769 of NC_052130.1, read as the reverse complement.
TAGGAATATGTACCACGGATACGGTCGGGGCGGATCGCTAGTATTCATATGTAAATATTAAATAAAAATATATACAGCTAAATCTTAAATACCAAAAATCTACTTGTTAAAACGTTATATTTGTTTACGTATGTTTTTATGCTTCTGCGATTTATCTTTGGATGCACAGCGGAGTTTCTAGGTTTGGATTATTAGTACGTTTATATTCATAATAATAATAAACATAAACGGGGGGCACAAAGAAAGCTTATAAAGAACTGAGAACGAATAAAACATGGATCGAAGGATTGAAACAGGACAAAA
>NC_052130.1:6568693-6576466 GCF_012273895.1 Zerene cesonia | reverse complement strand
ATAAAAAAAAAAAAAATAAATAAATAAAAATAAAATAAAAAAATAACAATAATAATAATAAATAAATAAATAAATAAAAAATAATAAAACAAAAAAAATTATTATTATAAAAAAAAAAAATATAATAATAATAATAAAAATAAAAATAGATAAAAATAAGAAAAAGTAAACAAACTTTATTTAGGAACTAAGCTTATGTACTAACAAAATTATCAGTATTTTACTAACTTAATCTAATCAAATTTTTTATTTTTTGTATCTTGGTTTTTTTTTCATTCTGTAAGAAATAAAAGGCTTTTTATTTTTTATATTCATAATATAATACAAGGTAAGATAACGTCTCACGTATTCTGCTAGGTGTTTAACATTTAAATATGCACATACATAAAACAAACGCCACATTGTTGATGCGAGAACTTTCCTTTTACTTTTCAATGCTATCGCTATTCTTATTATATTCGTAAGGCTGAGTCGAATTATTTAATGTATTTTATTACAAGATAAAGAGTTCGTACAAGCGAAAGCATATTATGTCCCGTTTGTTTGTTTGAGCGCGCAAATCTCAGGAACTACCGTATCGATTCCATAATTTTTTACATACGTGATTCTGGAGTGTTATTGTCTATATAATATACCACGGGCGATTCCGGGGCGGCCCGTTAGTACTAGATCGTTTAATTAAGATCCTAGCTCTATTATGAAATTTTAGTATGACGTATAATCAGGTTATATTCAAGCAGTAGGCAGTATAGACTTGAATAGCAGGATCTTATTAAATACTAGCTGCGCTACTAGGAATATCGGGATAAAAAATAGATGTTGGCCGATTCTCAGACCTACGCAATATGCTTACCAAATTTCAGAGGAATCGGTCAAGCCGTTTCGGAGGAGTATGGCAACGAAAACTGTGACACGAGAATTTTATATATTAGATGACTTGTAGATGCGGACGTATATAATTTATCTAACTACATCGGAGAGCAATTTCATCCCAATTCGGGTAATTATTTCTGCGTGATTGAATAAAGAACGTTCAATCAAACGGACAAACTCGGTGACTTTCACCGTAGTAATATTGGGATGGTGTGCGAATGGATGAATTAAATACGAGTATTTTAATGTATACTCACATCATTTTTAATCGAAGAGTTTGTTTATTTCAATTCGCCAATCACAGGAGCTACTGGTCCGATTTCAAAATTTATTTCAGTTTAAGATAGTTCATATTATCGAGGAAGGCTATCACTCGAAAGAGCAAACACTACTGAACCGATTGCAATGAAAGTTGGGACGTAGATAGCTGGACAACTGGAATATCATATAAACAACTTTTATCCTGATTTTCCTACGGGATCTGATATCCCGTAAGTCTGCACTTACGCGGGTGAAACCACGAGGCGCAGCTAGTTTTCAACAAAATTCGCGCCAGTCTAGCAAAACGTTACACGATGGGAAGAATAATGACTTATCTGATATTGAAATTATAGCATTCGGAACTATTATATTTCGAAGTCTTAAACCTAATAGACTTGAGTAGGTATTCTGTGGAGCTAAATCAAATAGGTAACGTTATATGTCTCGTCGATTAGCTGCGTAGTTCTCGCTGCGTAATCTTTTCGTCCCTCGTGAGTGTGAATATTTTTGTTGACAAATATATAACTTAAAAGAGAATAAGATCGTACAGAGAATCAGATTTAAATATTATTCTCTGTACGCGGAATGTCCCACATGTGATGTGCCTACTCTGCTTAACGGAATTTGTAGTTTTGCATAGGCTGAACCACCTTTTATAATTTATATATAGCTAGCGGTCCGCCCCGGCTCCGTCCGTGGTACGTATATATAGCCTATAGCCTTCTTCAATAAATAGGCTATGAAACGCTTAAAGATTTTTTCAAATCTGACTAGTTACTGAGATTAGTGCGTTCAAACAATTGAACTAACTCTTCAACTTTATAATATTAGTATAGATTTGTATATAACAAATGGATTAGCTTATATTTATTTCAATGTCTTTTTAATCTAATATCCCTGAGCTAATTAAAAAATCTACAGATGCAAAATGGTAACGTTATTATGACGATGGAAGCCGCGGTTTTAACACTAGCGGGTGATTTATAAGGGACTGTATGGTAAATAGTATAATTCGGCAGTCGACAGGTGGTCAGCGGTGCTCACCCTACGTGACGCTGGGCTCTCCCCACTGACGTGTGGTCTTGCTCCGTTTTGTGTACGCACATAGGTGATTATTTCTAGATGGTTCGATGGTGACGTTTCATATTGTTGTGGTTGCTGTAGATTTGTAGCGCGATTGGTGAACATTTGCTGACTTATCGTTTACCTTGTGACTTAGGTACGTATGTTGTATTCGGTATGCATTTTGACTCGTATAGTCAATATCGTTTGTAATTCAATTTAAGAATTCGACGTATGTTTCAGTTCGTTTCACAGTAAACTGTGATAGGTACAGTTTTTTAGTGGAATCGGTTTTATTTGAACGAGTGATACAGGATTGTATAAAAGGCCAGTAAGTAAAAAAAAAATTTAGTTTGTGAAATAAGTTTGAATAATTACTTATGACTGTTAATAAAAACATGAATGTCAGTTGTGTCTGTTCAGATGATTATTATAGATGAACAAAAATAATAAATTGCGTAATAAAAAGGTAGTCTATATATAGAAGCAGCGCTCAAATTACGTTTTAAATACTTCCGGTGTGTGAGAACTAGTGTTTATTTTTAAACAGAGTCGTACATTTTTCCCGTTTGACAGGCTTTAGATAATTAACTGATACATTATTTTAGGCATATGCTATAGGTACATCACTTATCGCTATCCGCTATATATATTGTATAATGCATGTACATATTTATTATATGTAGTATTTATCTCAGTCCAATCACTCACGGAAAATATAAAAAACAAACTAAAACAAAACACGCTCTATTGAAGCAATCAACAATTTTTTTTTCAGTTGCTATTATAACAATTATAACGATTCAGCGATCCTTGATAAGTGTATAAAGTTATGCGTGAAAATTGTAATCTGTCAGCTGTCTGTTTAAATGGGTGAAAATCGAATCTAAATAGGATTCGGATACATACAAGCATAGTTTGATTTGTGCAATCCGTAAAATTAACGAATTACACGATAAAATAGATATGTTTTCTTGTGCTTTGAGTGAGTTTTCAAAGGTACTCTTTGCTATTGTTATAAATAAGCTATGATAAGCAAAGTTTTGTTTTATTTATATATATGAAATAGTTTTCTATTATATGAAATAGTTTTTTAGTTTTATTTTCCTTTTTTGTAAAAGAACTCTGTCGAATTTTGATAATATCCTGTAATGGTAGTAAGTTCTATTTGGTGTGAATAAATAAATAAAAAATAAATAAATATAAACAAGCGTACAGGTGAAGCTTATAATAGCGTGTTAAACAAAGCACGTGCCTACACACAACTCATACAAAAATCAATCCCCGTAGGTTCTACACAACCAGTTACCAGCATAACCCATTTCACCACTGACCAGATTCGATAACAATGCTCAAATCGGAACACTACTCACGTACACAACACGAAACGCTAAATAAAACGTGAACCGGTGAAATCAGCTGTGATGAAACAAGACAGCCTAGATCGGCAGATACGAGACAGCTAGACCGGTCGGTCTTCCGACGCGAGGAATGCTGGGCGCCGGCTGTAGGCGAGTTGCGAGGTGCGACCCATTGATGGAAGTAGGCTGATTTATTGGTACCTACAGCATGGAGTATGGACGATGTCATAATTGATATTAGTTGCTTTATTTTTTGTGTACTGACTTCAAAAAACAGACAATATAGAGTTTAAAAAATAAATTTAAATTGCTTTAGGGGAATTAATACTGACCAAAATGAATTAAAGTTACATATTCGCATAACGTTACTGAAGCAGGTAACTACGGCAACCTAAAAACCAGCATCAAAGTCCGTTGCGTAGTTTTAAAGATCTAAGCATACGTTGGGACATCAGACAACCAGCGATTACACTAGTGTGTATTTCAATTTGTTCCCTATTGCAATGAATGTTACCTGTTTGACTTTATTCCAAATTTATCAAGTAAATGCGAAAACGTAACACACAAACGGACAGTGCTTTCGCCATTTTTGTAATAACAGCTTGTTTTTACTGTATATACATCTGCTACATAATATATGTTGTAGTTTTTGACTTGTACCGTTCGATAAATGCTTTACAAATATTAATTTTATTGATGCATCTCATCTCACTCGTAAAGGACAATTCTGTCGTAATAATTGTATTCGTGATTATTTCTATGTAAGTTTAAAAGGTCACTTATAACTTATTCCAATGTGCAGTTGCATGCTTCGCCAAGATGACGAAGGGAATTGTTTCTATTTAAACTGTATATAAGTTCTAGAAATAAAACTGACAATACGATAAACGCTAATGGAAAAAAGTTTAGACAAATCCTATTAAAAATTGTATTTAATAACAATGTAACAATATTATAACCGTACTTAACACATCGTAAAGAATTTTATTAGCATTTTAGCATATTCTTAAAACAATAACTATTATAAATACACGGCAAAGTATCATTTTTATGATTTTTTTTTCTACACCAACTTCGTGATAAGCGAGTAACTAAAGGAGGAAACTTTCTCCATGCGCTAGCAAGCCGCAAGTTCAAACCGTTTAAACGCGTTCTCGAGCGGTTCGCATCGATTTACATATCACGAGACTTGACACATGACATTCGCATTGTTCCAGATTTTCCATCAATCTCACCGTGGGAGATTATAGGAAAGCTCTGTTATGACAGACAATGGCGGTTCTGCTGTCTCCCACGCTCGATTAATAGAAAACGCGATCGAGGCGCGCGAGGACAAGTGACGTAACGCCATCTAGCGGTTGCCGCGTGTACTAACACAAGGGGGTCGGAGTCTGGGCATCATGAAGCTCAACCTGTTCAAGCGGTCGATGATATTCGCGACGTTCTTCGGCTCGTGCTTGTGTATAGCGCTGATCGTCGCGTCGCTGGGCACGCAGCACTGGGTGGACGCGACGGCGAGGCGGCTCTCGAATCCAACAGAGTCGATGGGCAGAATCAGTTTCGGCCTGTTCGAGGGCCACAAGGAGTTGAATTTCGGATACAGGTCGCGGAACGTCGATTTCAGTAGTGAGTATTTTTGTTTTATTAACATAATTCTATCTTACCAATAGGTTATATGTTATCAAAAATTTAACAAACTTCACTGCTGATCCAGAAACTTTTTTAATTCAGCGATGCGGCTATGACACGCTCAGCATGGCTCCCGCACCGGCGGCAATCTTGCCGTACCGCTTTTGAATAGAAATGGGTTACTCAGAAATTATGAAGAAGCAAGCAGGTTTTAAAAGAATTTTCAGGGAAAACTCTTTTATAACCTGCCATGAACTGTAATGAATACTATTGTGTAATATAGCTGAGTAATTTTAATTACGTTAGTTTCACTCAATTATATACAATTTATTATACTAGCTTTCCGTCCAGTGGCATTGCGTAATTAATGGAAAAAAAGACTGGCCCTTTGTTTCTAATTAATCTATTTGTTCAACCAAATCGGTTCAGTGGTTAAGGCGTGAAGACAGACAAACTAACAAAGTTATACGCATTTAAAATATTAGTGTATTTTAATTATCTGTCTATCCCACATTGCGCGTGGCTGGACTTGACCCGCAGTAAAGTCGGGCAACCACCCCGCACGGCGCTGGGCGTGGTGCGGCACGGCGGCGCAGCTCGCGGTCGCGCTGGCGGCGAGCGGCGGCGCGTGCGCGCTCGCCGCGCTCGGCTCGGCCGCACGGGCGCGCTGCTCGCCGAAGCCGCTGCTCATATGTAACTGCGCTACCGGTGAGTGGGACTCAGACGCGCATACACACACACACACACACACACACACAGAGAGACACACACACACACACACTCGTACTGAAACCATAGATATCTAAACACTCAAACTCGTACTCATACTCAAAATTGCGATGGTGACAGCGTGCTCGCCGAAGCGAGTGAGGCTCTGTACACTTGCACAAGCACACACTTATTCGCTAACATACACACATACATACTCTTACTCGTACTCAAACTGACACTCTTACTTAAAATTGCGGCGAGCGGAGCCTACATGCTTATTTGTAAGATTGATTTATTCAACTAGACATATTTTAGAGTCGTCAAAATACATAATTTAGTTTCCCCATGTTGTAAATGATGCTACATATCCTATAGCTATATTCAATACAAAAATAATTTTCAATTCGAACCAGTATATACCATGTATATTACCGCATTCATACAAACAAACTCGTCAGCATTCTATTATAAGTATAGATAACGCGTTATGCGTTCAAATGAAACTGTATAAATTCATGAATTATATTCCATAGAAAGTGTAGCGACCTTCCCACGGATCGGCGACTATTACGTGCTTTCATTTTACACTAATTAATTATCTCAAGCGGCTATTATAATGTCATAGTTTCATTTAGCGGCTTGAAGCGTTTGTGTTTACGTAATTGTTATTTTTACTTATTTTCACGAGAATTTCTCATATTTGGAATAGGAAGTGAAACCTGGTTCAAAGGGTCATATAATACAAATTTCGCCCCGCGGTTTCACCTGCGTAATTTCGTATCCCCTAGGGAAATAAAATATGGGAAAAAAAGTTGCCTATATGTTATTCCAGTTGTCCAGCTATCTACGTACCAAATTTCATTGCAATCGGTTCCGTAGTTTTTACGTGAAAGAGCGACTAACACACACACATCCTTACAAACTTTCGCATTTATAATATTAGTAGGATTCATTTTTAAACGTATCGACGTTATGTTGGTGATCGTACTAAGAATAGATTATGTAGTTAGATATGTAGTACCATATATAAATATAAATTAGACTGAATATTTGTATCGGATCCACAACACACGCACGGAATCTACCTACAACAGAATTGCCCATTCTTTTGTTTTAATTTTTAGTTTTATAGCATTGAAATGCTTTATAAATGAGAAATTTTGAAAGAATAGAAAAAATTTGATCACGAGGCAGGATGGGATGCCCCTTAGGCACATGAAACCGAAAGGGTAGAAGAAATTCGATTACTGTGGCAGGGTTAGGCAAGAAACGCAGGTTCGAATCCTGCCTCGTGATCAATTTTTTTCTATTCTTTCAAAATTTCTCAGAATTGCCCATTGCCAAGGATTATAGTATAGTGTCCGGTCAAATAATATGTACATGTTTTGTTATTTGCTAATTGACCATTGTTTTCAATCTAGTATTTCCGGACTAAAGAATGTCACTAAAGAAACACATAAGTGTTCTTATGTTTTATTAAATTGAATATTTTTTCAAATGACGTCAAAGTCTCTATTTCTTGTTTGATGACACATTAAAAATAGCGAAACGGAAATTTTATTCTATTTTGCACACATATTTATTTCAGTATTCTCAAAATGATATTTATTAACCTAAAAAATAGACTATAACGAGCAACATTGAACTGTCTGTCAAGTCTACGGGCTTTTGTCGGATTTAATATAGAAACTCAATGTGGTGTTGGTGACGTTGGGCTGCAGATTGGTCACGAGTATCTCGCCCAGCTCGCGGCCGAAAGCCTCGGTGTAGAACCGTCTGGTGTGCAGTTGGTAGTACTGGCATACCATTTCGAAGAAGTCCATCAGGTGGCCGTAGTCTGGAAATGATATAATAAAGTAAAATGCCCTCCTTTTTT
>NC_052130.1:6546742-6567693 GCF_012273895.1 Zerene cesonia | reverse complement strand
CCGACTAAACTCCACTGTGTCCCGTCTTCCCGCGCTATTCGCCAAGGTCGTGGGAACTCTTATTGAAATCATCCACTAAAATGCCCTCCAGCTTTTTTACATACTATAATTATTTCTTGTATGCGACTATTTCATAGTGATGTTAACTGAATTGATACCAAACTCAAGTGGTGGCGGTTGTACACCGCTGCAAACTCATAAGCTTCTAGCGAATCCTTGATTTAATATTAAGTATACATTAGTACTTAACGAGAAGGTTCGAAAACGAGAGGTTCTGAGTTTAGTCTGACAAGGCGAAAATACACTTACAGATAGAGAAATCCTAAAAATAGTTACAAGATGCATTTGTCTCAAAAAAAAAAACGAGTTCATTTCTCCCTATTATTCCTATCCATGAATGTACAAATAATTGAGCATGTTACCGTCGACTGGGCCAAACATCTCGCTGCACTCCTGCCGCAGAACGCTGCATATTGACTCGTAAAAATTACGATTGTAGCATATCTTTTCTGGTCTGCAACCGGAAAAAATAATCATAACAATCTTCTAGTCCTCTAAAACCATTATGCATATGGTGAAATATGATTACTGAACAGGTTGTTTGTTTATTTGAACGAGTTTATCTCAGAAACTTTCGGGTCGGTTTCGAAAAAACTTCCACCTTTGGATATCTACGACATCACTGAGTGCTATTGACTACATTTACTACGGCTAGAGCTGGGGTTGACTCATATTTCATATAAAAATAAGGGTAGAGATTATATATTATAAATTGAGGCTTTCTAAAAAACAAACACATTAAAGATCAATGTAGAAAAATATTTAACAATAATGGCCTACGTTATAAATCACGAAAGAAATTAACAGAGCTAAAGTAGCAGAGCTACCTGATAATCTCCCAGCAAGTGAGCAGCTCTTTGCCGCAGGAAGATATGTTCATGGTACCGCGGTGTATGTAGTCAAACGTGAAGTTGTGATACGGCTTATATGGGATAGAGAATGCGTCGTTTGCGTTCACATCTGAAAATATATTCCAAAAGGCTGAGGGGATATAGCACTCAAAATAAGACCTGAATTTCTTTCTCAGTTTGTTGTCTATTAACAAGATGATAATGTTCTGGTGTTTGATTTTACGCGAGTACATGTACGAGTGATTTTACATTTCTAGCACTTTACAGGGAACGACCAAGTAAAATAAGGGATATATCGCGTCTTAAATCCGTTAAAAGGATGTTAATTTCTAAAAAGATGATAATGATTTTCGAGAACTTTATAAAATGTGTCAATTTTGTACAGAACCTTAAACAAAACTGAAAAGCAAAAAAATATGGTAATATATAACTAACGGTACTTGAAAACTTAAATATAGAGAGAAGGATCAGATAATCTTTTTAATAGGTTGCGTTAAAATGAATCACATCATCCGAAATTTCACCAAAAGTTTATTTTTGACTTTAAACTTATTTCAGGGTCGACCCTAAGCTTAAACTGCTTGCTTTGGATCTAATTAAGAAGGTTGAATTACATGCTATAAATTATAAGTGCGTGAGAGCTCATTACATACGATAAATAAAATATTACCAAATAATAGCCATACCAGGTATACTTACAGCAAACGATGTTTAATATAATAAGAAAATGTACAAACAAGAAACCCTGCATGTTACCAAGTTATCAGTGAATGCAATGAAGGCGTCTCGTTAGACACGGCGTTGAGGTGATAATAGCCCGGTTTTAATTACATTGTGTTCATTAAAAGATTATAGAAGAGTTAATTAGTAGTGCTGATGAGGTTACGATATTGTCCAATAATATTAAAACCATCACTTCGTTAAAGCCTTTCTCCATAAGCGGGTAAAGGTACTTGGAGATGAATTAAACGATTCCATCTCGAACGACTATAATTCTTTCCTACAAAAATTGTCACTGACGTCCCTGGGAAGAGTCATCCAAATGCTATATTGAGACCAAATGCAATTCCCTATCAAAAACAGAAAGAATCACCTCATTCGGTTGAAATCCCACGGCGTTATCGAGTAACAAAAACAAAAAATACAGTCGAATTGAAAACCTGCCAGTTTTTGGAACGTCGGATAAAAATCGACCACTAAAACAAGGATATTTCACTGTTTACAGAGTATCGTTACTTAAATTTGAGACGTTGAAGTTGGCGCTTCTACTTAATTTACTATACTATGGAGGGTGGATAAGGCAATGATTATTATTTAAAGATTCAGGTGGGTTGCTGTGACGTCGAAGGAGTTGTAATTCCAGTTTGGAAAAGTGATGTCCCTACTTCATGTATATGTTTGTCTTTTCCAAACCAAAGTTTTCTTCAAATAGTTATAAAAGTTGTCATCAAAAAGCCACAAAAATCTTAACATGAGTATTAATACTCACATTAATTGGATTTAATATTTCGTAAAAATTTATACTCAAATTTTTAGTTTTATGTCATTGAAATATCAAGAAAAACTCAATTGATAACCTTTTAAGGCTTAAGGTAGTAAAAGGATCCTAAAGCAATCGAACTAACATTTGCAATTGCCCTGCATTCCAGTGTTGTTCTGCCTGGGCGCGATGTCGGTGTGGCTGACGGAGTTCTTCCTGCGGCTGCAGCACAACGTCATGTCGGAGGAGGACCTCGCCAACAAGTGGTCGTCGGACATGACCGCTGAGTTGGGGATATCTTTTTGGTAACATTGATAAAATAACCCTTACCGATATTATAAATTCGGAAGTTGTTTTTGTCTGTTTTCTCATCGTAACCGAGCTATTTTATGGTGTGTTTTTTGCTTTGACTACGCCGGTGAAGCCGTGGGCTGAAAGCTAGTTTGGTTAGATAGATAGATAGATAGATAGATAAAAAGTTTATTAAAAGAACACATTAAATACATGACAATTACAAATTAAGACAATTACACAAAGAAAAATTAACATAGAGAGGAAAAAAAAAAAAATCGTCTAATATCCTAAACACAATCGTAATGATTGTTTTAACGAAGGAGTTTATGGTGATTGTATCAAACACATAGTTGTGTGACACAATATGAAACAGCGTAACTGTAATACCTTAAAACGACGTAACAGAAAATATACAAAATATGTCTAATTTAAAGTTTATACAATTACATAATTATTTGAAAAATAATAATTAAATACATACAGAGAGAGTCGTGTTAGTAGCTCAAAATACGGTTGAACTGATCTTTCGCTCAATTTTTCTCTATTTGTATGAAAACCTAAAAAAAAAACTCAAGAAATAACTCGCATGTTGCAGGTTAGTGGTGGCGGCGTGCATCGCGGCGTTCATCAACAACGTGTGCGTGCTGAGCGCGATGGCGGACGCGCCCGCGCGCGACGCCGCGCCCGCGCTCGAGGAGAAGCTCAACGGCGCTATCATGCTGTACTAGACCTTGTTACATACACGCTATGGCTCACTTTCGCTTGATGACCTCGATGTATAATATAATGTAGGTGGGCATACTGTGTTAGACCTTATTGTTCTGCTGCTATGGTTCACTTTCGCTTGTTGGACATCGACGTACTAAATGATGTTGGTTGTCATACTGTAATACACTTTGTTGTTTGGACGCTATGGTTCACTTTCAGTTGTTGGACTTAACGTACAATATGATGTCGGTGATCATGCCGTATTGGACTCTGCTGCTATTGTAGTTGGGTTGAATTTCAAGTGTTATAACTTGTTGGACTATAGTGTTGTCTATAGTTATGTATTAGACCCTATTGTTATTGCGGTTGGGTTCAAATTCACGTGTTATAACTTGTTGGACTAGATAATGTTGTTGTCGACCTTATCGCGAGGCAATTGGATTGAATTTCAAGTATTATAACTTCTTAGACTGGATAATGTTGGTTAGACCTTATTGCTATTGCAATTTGATTGAATTTCAAACGTTATTGCTTTGACGTTAGCTCGTCGGATTTGATAATGCTGTATTGGACCTTATTTCTATTGCATTAAGATTTAAATTGACTATGAAATCTAGCCAATTCATTGCATATGACAAATACTCTTCCATTACCGTTCAAACTTCTGTATTAAAAAATATGCAGTGTTATAATTGTTTAGGTATTCACTGAACATATTAAGAGCTTAAAACTCACTTAACAGGATGATGATATCAGCTGTTTTTCGTGAGTTAGTAAACATTTAAACACTGTTAATTTGAGATTGAAATCTGTCGTAAAAATTTGTTCCGTAACATTGTGAACTGGGCATTGAACCCTCGACTTGCAACCTGCATCTGACGGACGTTTGGGAAAAGTAAATTCTTGGCATAATGGATAAACGGTATATTTGCAGTCGACGATAATGCGATAAAGTACCAGCATTAAGGATCACATTTTTGCGGCTTTAAAGTTCCCTTTTAAGCCGCTGCCCACAATTAGTTTCTTAAGAACCAAATTAATTGCGACCACAGGAACCCTCAGCTTTCATATAAAAAATGAATAATAAAAATCGCTTCTTTACTTTTATTTACTTTCATTCGACAGTTCTGAGGTAACAAAGTCAAAAAAATAAATAAATAAGTAATCCAATTGATCACCTACTCCTTTTTTTTGAAGACAGTTGAAAACGTGTATTTGTGTTGACAAACACGACGGGAAATAACTTGCAAATTTATGACATCGAGATATAGACTTAAACGTGTAAATATTAAAGTTGATATTCTCATACACACGATTTAATGGAAGTGAACAATGAATTGATAAGAAACGGGTAAGGCTTTATAGATTACGTATTAACGCGAATAAAACGTGGATTCATTGTAACGGCTGGTAATAACAAATATTTATACGTAATTCGGGTTTACTTTGTGTTTCTTTTTTTATTATAATAATTATATCTCCTTATTATTATAGATAGAGTATTGTATAAATGATGAGTGTGTAAATCAAATAAAAAAACCTAGAAAATCTGATTTATACGAATGATTAAATAAAATCTTTTAGGGTTTTTTATTTGATTTACACACTTATTCATCTATTTACATAAAAAAAGTTATTCTGGCGAAATATAACATTGAATAGTCATTCTTAAATATTTAATACATACCTTGTTATTCGCTAAAGTTTAACTTATTTTAGTGTTTTTGTTATGCGCTAAAATATATTTGTCGAATCGTCCGTCCTTGTAGCGTGTAGGCTTAGAATATTAATATTTTTAATAAGTTTTACAATTATCTTTTTACGGTAAAGGCTGATTGTTGTTAAGATCTGTATATCCGTCCAATAAATATCTTACATATTTGTATATTTGCAATGAGATAATTGCTTAACGATTTATGATGTAGTTTTAACTTAATATCAAAATGAGTGATACATAATATTTTTATTTAAAATGTACTGTTTATAAATGTGTATTATAGAGGTTCACCTTTTTAAATTTTATATGATGCAGTACTTATTATCAATATATTTCTATCTTCTATAATATAAATAAAAAAACTTTTAAATTTCAAATCAAAATACAGACATATTTATACTTATTATATAATATATAACACTTTAAAAAGTAAAATAGGACCGAATGAGAACAATATCATATTAAACACTAAAAGAATCACAGTCGGTTAAAAACTCACGGAGTTACCGTGTTAAAAATAATAATCGTTTAAACATTTTTCGTTTTTGAGAACGTCGGTTAAAAATAATTATAATGTAATTTACACTTGAATTTTGTAATAGGAAACCTATCTAGCTCAAAGTTAAGTTCTATTGTATTAGTGCCATTAGGTTAAGTTTCTGTAAGTAAACTCTTGCTTTTAGATACTAATTTATATTTGTATTGTTTACTATATTTTGTAACATTGTGGAAATAAATACAAATTTTATATATGTTTTGATTTTTATTTGGTCTTTGATAATTTGTTTCGGAATAAAAGGTTCTAGCAGATAAAATGTTTATTCTACATTAATTATAATTATGTGATATGTGTGTTATTGAAGGAATGTTAGAGTACTCTGTAATTCAATAAATTATCTATAGAACAGTACGTATACGAGAAGTCATTACAGTTTTGAATTGACATTTTGGGTAAAATTATTTACGGTAAATTGTGACCCATTTACCTATTTTTGTGTCAAATGCAACCAACGATGTTTTTACATCTACTCTGATGCTTATTTTAGACTTTAAATTCCATGATTCATTATTATATTAAAAACAGATTTTTCTTTTATGTGAATGCGGACAATTGGGCTTGTGTTTCGTCTGATGGTAAGCGATCATCACCGGTCATGAACATTCGCAGATGCTCAGACCTCTGCGAATACGCTGCCCGCTTTTATGGGGTAAAGGATAAGGAAAGAATGGCTGGAATAAATGGAATGGACTGGGAAAGGTAACGAAAAGGAAATGGGCCTCCGGCTTCCCCACTCATCGTATGAAACACAATAGCATGCTATTATTTCCCGCCGGATTTCTGTGGGGGTGTGGCACTTCTCCGGTGCGAGCTGGCAGAATTCGTGGCGAAGATTTCTTAACACCCACATCTAGAATTTTGATATATATGGATAAACGGAGAGACACATTGCGAGCTTTTTCATCTTTTTCCTAAATGGAATCTTCCGATCCCTCTGAGGACAGATTGTGTGTATTGGGGACTTTATGACTACCAACGTGACACTGGCTGAATCCATCCTCAGTGGAATCGGGAGATGACATTTAATAAAAATGAAGAAGAAGAAGACTGTAATTTAACGGTCTGCTTCGAATAGATTTATAACTAACCAAACGAAGAATTGTAAATGGTTCAGTTCGAAATGTCAACTGATAAAGTTAACAATCTACCGAGATAAGCTAACGTTGTTTGTAATATTGCAACTTGCATATCTAGAATCCATTTCATTTTAACTATCTCGTTTAACAAATACTCGCATATTTAAATTTGTCCCAGTTTCCATTTAAATAATCCCGCCGTGTGGCCGTCAAAGCATTCACTAACAACAAAAGCAATTTGATTTGCTAATAATAGTTTACCTCGAGTTACGTTGTGATGAAAAATATTTAGAATTTATGCCGTCCATTAGCATATTGCCTACTCTAAAACCCTTTATTTATAATGCTTTTAACAAAATACGCTTTCATTTTACGGTATTATGAAAAGAGTTCCAGAGAAACGTATTTGAATAAAATAAATACATTTTTCGTTATTGTTTATAGAATTTATACATTGTGCTATCGCGCATTCGCCGCTGGGTGCAAAATTCTGTCCTCCATTTTTTTACACGCTTTTATATTAGCTTAACTTGATGGGTGTGTTTATATGCTTGTATATAACCGGCTCTTTTAGATTCGATTCGATTAACTTTGAGCGGACAGACTTAAATTAAACTTTGAACGTAAAACGAACGTTTTATCCAGGACCAGTGAGAATACAATGTTTTCATGTGTTTTTTATTATCCCGTTTAGGATTGCCAGGATTAAACAATAACGCTTCATAATCTTTATTTGAGCAAGTTAGACGATTAAGTTGATCTATCATTAAAGCGTGTTTTTTATCTTTATTTATATTCCATTAAGTCTGGCTTTAACGACAGAAAGTATAGGTTAATAATATATAAGCTGCACAAATATTCCATCAATATAGTTAGATATTTATAACAATATATAATATGATATCTGTGAATCTGTCAAATGTTACCTACATGAATATTATATTCAGCTCGATAAGTACGCAACATAGACTATACATTTATATATATACTCAAGACGTTTTTACTCGATGTGTGAGTGTTACAGATCACGCTTTTGATGTTATTTTAGCTTCTGTTTCTCTAATAACGTCCGCCATAATACTCGTATTTATTTCCCATCAACATATAAGCACTCGAGAGTAAAAGACATCGCCCTATTACAATCTTATTGTATGTACGGATGGTGGGTCGCCTGATGGTAAGTGTTTCCACCGCCCATGAACATTTGGAGAGCAGAGAGCAGAGGAGCCTCTACAAATGGATTACCGACTTCAAATTGGAAAGGGATTGACGAGAGGAACAAGGGAAAGTTGTACACACCTATTTGCGCGAGTAAAAAATATTAAATTGTTTTCTTATATAATAATTGCAAAGCTTTCTCAAACAAAGCGAGTTCATTCAAAACCTTGAGCTAAATTTCGCATAATTATAAGCCTTTTGTAAAAAATGAAACTCAACTAGGCTTCTGTGAGCACTCTTCGGGTTGTTTGTGATTGTGGGCTTTCCGCATAACTGATGCTAGCTCGCGGCTTTACTCGTGTCGGGTAATTGAAAATGACGATGATGGTTTTTAAACTTATTTTTCATATCGTTTAAACGGTTAAATAAACTACAGGTATATTTCCTAGTAATTTAAAAAAAAATCTAACTTTATATGTTTGCATCCGGTAAGCTTCGGACGTACTGATTTCAGTGATATCTATTGTGCAGATTTTGAATGCTAATATGGTAACAGACAATGTTGGCAATTTACAACACTTAATATAATATGAAATACTATTTCAATGGCTAGGAAATTGTATCGGTATAACTGAATAAAGCATCTATGGACATTGTTTATTTGCTTTATCTAAATTGAAAAAAATCTAGTTTATCTCAATATAAATATAAGTACTGGTAGTGCATTTCGAAATAGAATTTTCTAGAAAGCAGACATAAGACTGTCGGTAAAGCTTTCCACTGCAGTTAGCACGCCGTGTTACATTATGCAGGAACTTGGCAATTTGTAAAACTTTCTGGGAAATTTCTTTTCATGCTTTACTTTAGTTACTTATTATTTAAAAGTGCAGCTATTTCTGAAATGCAAGTAAATGGAAGTAGAATTATAATGTTCACTGATGAACTATATAGTACCTACCTGGTACAAGTTATAGTGTAAAATAAATTAATGTTTTGAATAGGTATTTTTAATTTTATATTTGATTTCCATTGACTCTCAAGGCATAGAATTTAATTTGAAACGACAATTAGTTTAGGAGCTTCGTGTAAAGTCCTACGTAAAAATACCGGCAGGTTAATTATTTTTCCAAATAGATTGTAAAATTGATTATCGCTATCAAGCAATTTATTTTAATACAATCTTAAGGGAGATAAATTTGAAATAAAAGAAAGGAGTGGGACAGAATATAAATATATGAGTTAGTAAATAATTACATGTTCATTTAAAGACAAAACAAAACAGAGCAACGAAATAATGACATATATATTACTAGCTGTGCCCCGCGGTGTCACTCACGCCGTAAATAATGTTATAATATAGCTTGCTCTAGCCCTTCTCGATAACTACATTATTAAACAAACTCTTCAGCTATATATAGTATGTACCTTTAACATTTAGGGTTTGGTTAACAAGTCGGCAGGAATTTTGTTTGATGTTTTACTTACAAAAATTAAAATATTCATTAGTTTGAAGATAGATTGCTCTAATATTTATATACAATCCTTACAATTTTACAGAGTACAAAAGAAAATAATTTACACCAGGAAATTATAACAGAATAATACCATAGAATTGAGGATCAGAATGTATTAGCACGGTCACAAGAGAAAGGGTTGGGGAACTTTCGTTGGGGAGGTTTCTTCATTCGCCGCGACGTAATATACCAATTAATGTAGATTCTGCTACCTCATTCCTATCCTTTATACATAATCAAAGTATCTGTATACTATTTGTTTTGTGCCTTTTTATAACACCAAGCTCTTTTTGTAATTCACAAACTACGAGCTGTGTGACAAAAATCAGCAATTAGTAATCCTATATAAAGACTTTTATGAATCCACAACTTATTATGAATTTCATAAAATATGTATGTTTGAATGTTATGACAGCGTAGATTTACCTAAAATATTCGAAAAAGAGCAGGTAACTACTGAAGCGAAAACGACATGGGTATATAGCGAGTAAGAAAATTTGAATTATGGAAATATTAAAAAGCAATTTATTCTAGATAGAATGTGTATGTGTAGATACACTAAGTATTGAAAATATAGTGCATACAATTTAAAAAGTTAATTATAGTATTAACACATTGAACTTGTTTCCAAATACTTAGGAAAAGCCTGAGTGACTGGTTTGCACTTAAACCATAAAAGGTTGAATTCCAGAAATAGGTCTGGCACTTCCAACATCCTACAACTAACGAAGTTGAGATTGCACTAAGACGCTCTCTCACTTGCTGAAAACTTTAAGGCGACGAAGTTTGAAATGGTTGCAATATTAATGCTGTGCTTTAGAACTAATCCTGTGAACAGCAGCTTTATACTTTGATCCCAGTTTATGAACGCGGTTAATTTTAAAATACGTCAGTTTATTTAAGCACGAGAAAATATAAAAAGGTAACTTTTACACACTGTTTTTATCAAACATTTGAAGAACGCTATGGAAAACCTATGAATCCACTTATGTATGTTACTAAAGGTCTGCCCTGGCTTCACCCGTGGTACGTTTATTATCTCCATAAGAACCTACCTCGCGTCCTAACAAAAACATTGAAAAATTGCTGAAACAGACGAGTCGTTCTCGAGTTTACGCTCAGCAACACATTAAGCGATTCATTTGAATTTCTATAAATATCACTACATAGTGTAAAACAAAGTCGCTTTCTCTGTCCATGACGTCCCTATGTACGCTTAACTCGTTAAAACTACACAACGGATTATGATGCGGTTTTTTTTAATAAATAGAGAGATTCAAGAGGAAGGTTAATATGTATTATAACATCTATTAAACTACTACGAAATTAAGTGCGTGCGAAGCAGCGGGCAAAAGCTAGTATTTAATAAATTATTCTTCTCCGTTATCTTGTACGTTCTATATCTATGCAAAGAAGATGGAAACAAGGAGTAATTACTTCAAACATTTACCTCACCACACACGTCGTATATCACTAGACCAATGGGGAAGGTCAATTGGTCTTAATATACTGTGTCGATCGTCTTGTTGGCAAAACCCTTTCCCTATATTCCTTTGAAGACCCCATCGCAGGTACATTATGGACGTGATCGCGGTTATAACTCGTTTACCTCAATAAATTTCCATTCATGCTGACAAAGATTAAGATATATTACTTTGGGAAATCGAAACGGTTTGCGTAAGGTATAAAAGAAAAGGTAGCTTGTATAATCTGTGTTTTTATAGGGCAAAGCTTGTTTGCTACGTGAATTATTCAATGGAAATGAACACGAAACTTAATGGAGAAGCGTTTTCGATAACATTTTAATGCTTTCTTTTTTGTGTATCTTGTTTTGTTGAT
The DNA here is from genome assembly GCF_012273895.1 of Zerene cesonia. Classification (NCBI taxonomy): domain Eukaryota; kingdom Metazoa; phylum Arthropoda; class Insecta; order Lepidoptera; family Pieridae; genus Zerene; species Zerene cesonia. The sequence continues at coordinate 6,556,437 of NC_052130.1, read as the reverse complement.
AAGTAATATTTATAGATTGATTATAATTATTTTAGATCTATAGTATTATGTCATTTATGGTTTAGATTTAAAAAATACACAAACTTACCTCTGTGTTTCACTCTTTTATAGATTAAAGTAGAAGAAAAAATGATTTTTTATAGTCACGAAGCCATATAATATTTTATATGAAATTATTTTCTTGTATAGAAGAATAAGTTTTTTTTGTGTCAGTCTGCTTCCCCGGTGAGAGATGCCATATTAAAAAAAAACATTTAAAAACAGTATCAAATACATATATACTTTACATCTGATAAAGAAAAAAAAAATGAGCATTGAAATGTATTTTGCCCAGTTTCTTAATAACATATGAATGCAGATACGAAAACTGAAACATGTCATCCTTACACGGATGAGAGGATCTCAGCGGTTTCTTTTGAGGTTTCCTTTCAAATCTAAGAATAAATAGAGATAATCAAATGAAGGATAACAACCCTTGAAATGGTTCAACATGTAGCAGCACACTACGTTTGAACTGCGAGTATTTTAGCAATTCCTTTTAACGATGAAGTAATAGGATTTTCTCTGCAGCCTTTTTCGTTTATGTAGACTAGCTAGCGACTTCATTTTGGTTATGTGAAAGTTTTGGGCAACGCTGTTTTAATAGATTGCCTGTTACTTCTAATACTAACATCTATCTGTTAGTGTCAATCTATTAAAATCGGTTCAGGATTGTCGGAGAGCCGGAACAGACGGGTAGGCAAACAATTGCATTAAAATTAATTGCAATATTTTCAAGGGATCGTATATACTTTCTTAATATGCATTTAATAGAAAATGTGTACCATTGATTGTATATTCTGAATGATACCAGCGCGCGGCTTCGTCCGCGTAGTCAATTGAAATGATAGGTATTTACGTGGTTTTACTCGCATAGTTCCCGTTTCCAGGAGTATTCCGGGACAAAAACCATACTGTCTAATTTTCGGGTTTCATAATATCTTTGTGCCAAATTTTATCCTGAGCGGTCAAGTGTATCAGTTTAAACGATAGTTAAATTTATACTGAAATGAGTACGTGTAATAAATATGACTGTCTTCCAACAATATCAATATAATTTTAAATCGAGAGTTAAATCCAAATGGACCCAACAAATAGTGAAGAAGGCGTTAGATGTCAGACAAATAATAAGTTATATTAATCCCATTAATTTATTTGTAAATAGCGAGTTCGCTCTCGAGACATTGCCTGTAAGGTAGCGTCCACAGACAGTCGTGGCAGGCAGGCAGATTGATAACTATCTATCTGAACTTATTATAAAGAGGGATAAGCTGAGCCTTGTATTTGTGTGTGTACATAGATAGTGTAGATGAGATGACGCCTTTTTTATGTTATAGCGGGCAACTGAGCTGGTGGTTGGCCAGGTGGTAAGGGATCACCCATGAACATTGGCAGGGGCTCAGACTTCTGCCCGCTTTTAAGGGGTAAGGGATAAGGAAAGGATTGATGACTGGAAAGAAGGAATGGCTCCCCCACTCACCGAACGAAACACAATGGCATGCTATTATTTCACGCCGGTTTTCTATGGGGGTGCGGTGCGAGCTGGCCCATTTCGTGCCGAATGGTTCGGCTCCCACCCTAAACGTGGCTTAGAAAAATCTTTGAACGTGGAAATTAGAACTAAAACTTAGAACGTGGAGTATCCTCTGATTGGCTAATTCAGTTTCTTTCTAGCGGCGTGAGGCGGGGTGCGTGAAGCCAGCGATTTCTGGCTATACTTGAAGGTCATTCAACATCATCAGCCCATATATGTTCCCACTGCTGGGACACAGGCCTCCTATGAGGGTTCAGGACATAGTCCACCACGCTGGCCAAGTGCGGGTTGGCAGATGTCACATGTCGTCGAACTTTCGATTCTTGGACATGCCGGTTTCCTCACGATGTTTTCCTTCACCGTTTTAAGCAGTGGTGATGTTATCCACATGTGCAGATAGCTTGAAAAATCAATTTATTTCCTGCACGCTCGCCTGGTCTCGAACCCCGGCTTATCGATTTTGAAGTCCGAGGTACTCACCACTGAGCCACCACTGAAGGTCACTCGCATATATGCATTATGCAAGACCCAGCTTACGCCTCGCGGACCGTACTGTGTTCTTGTATGCATGTGTCTAATGTTTTAACACAATTTACTAGACCGATTTTCAAAATTCTTTCACTGGTAGATAGCTGCATTATTCTCGAGTGTTTCTTTCTAGACTAAATTATTCGTAGGCTAAATTTAAGCTGAACGGATTTCTATAATTTGGATCTTGGTTGGATTTGCCTTCACTTGAATTAGCATGAGAACTTAAAAAATATTATTATTTACCAAAATATCTGTTCAGGCAGAGCCAGGACATAACTACAGCAATCGCTATCACGACAGCTAAAATAGCATCTTTGTGAACACAGCTCAACAATACTCGTTTTGTTTGCTTACTGTTGTTGGAAGGAGCTTGTTTATTTTAGGAATATACCGAAGAAAATATCTCATAACAAGTGAAATAATTGTATTTGAGTGTTCTTGTTGAATTTATTGTCTTCAATATTTTCTAAGTCTCTTGTCTCCCGTTGAAACACATTTTCAACCAATATTAAAAAGAGGGGTGTTATAAGTTTTACGTGTGTGTCCCGTCAAACTGTCTGTGTGTCTTTCTGTCTGTGGCATCATAACTCCCGAACGGATGCATTGATTTCAATTTAGTTATTTTTGCTTTAAAGATGATGAAAATCGGATGAGCCGTTTAATAGTTGTAGAATGAAAGTGGGTAGACCGAACGTCTTCAAATATACTCGAATGGGGTCTCAAATAGCTTAGTATGATGTGAAAGTTGATTGTTATCTTTAGCCTACTTATAGAGAGAACGGGGGATGGGAGATTTTCAATAATTTTTTTATATATTATGTACAGTATTGATCTGGTTCCATTTTATTATAGCGATAAGTTCTGCGTTCGCTGATATAGGTTGGCTGTCAAAGTGCTGCAACGACATATAGAGTATACATAGTTATAGCTTGTTTATTTACACTCTTTTGGACCTTTGCTGGCTAATAACTAATACTTGTAATTTGAAAGCACTTTTCCTGTAAAAAATAAAAGAAGAAATATACTAATAAATGAAGGAAATTGTGTAAAATTATATTTATACATTCACAAGTTAGTTTAAGTCAATAAAGAATTTCACATAAACAAGCACTAACCTGTGGGCACATGGATGTTCAAGTATTAATACCGGCTGGATGTATCATAGCGCCAACTTATGAGGCAGCTTATAACAGCTTTATGACGTTCATAACTTAAGCTTTTATTGCTTCATTTCCTATGGAATTATTTATAGTTCATAACTATTTTTCAAGCGTTATTTTATTAGACTTGTAGGTTACCACCATAACTCTACGGATCTTTTTAAATAAACTTGTTTTGATAAACTTTAGTTATTTCTTTATTTATTACACTTTATTGTGTTAGTATACAAATAGAACCTTCAAAATTTAGAAAAAAAGACTTATAATAAAGACTTATAACTAGACCAGCATAGAAGGTGACATTTTACAGTGCCCTTTAAAAATATATTATATGTTTGTTCGTATATTATATTGTTTATTTAGTATTTGTAAACAAAAAAGCTATGGGAACTAAAAGTATGGTAAATGACTTGACTGATCTTTCCACTGTATTGTCTCATACAAGGATGCCGATTATCGTTTTATCGTTTCTTTGTTATGTACCTAATTAAATATAAATTAACAATCAGCTTTTACCTGAGTTTCTACTTAAAATATAATGTTGTTTTAAATAAAGACAATAATAAAATATGTTTATAACCTCAACAACATGCATTAATCTAATCAAATTTACCACTTCAAATCTCCAGAAATACAGCATAATAAAAAGGTATCTATTTAAATACATGCATCTCTATAAATAGCTAATAACAGCTAAACCAATGTTGCTGAAAAATGCTCATTTGAGCGGAACAGGGCGTAACACGCAGTCGTTTGGAAAATTATCCCGCCCGCTCTTGGGAGACTTACATGTGGATCTAACCACTATGAAAACATAATGTTTCAGTGTTTATGTGGGTAAATTGTAGCTCCAATGATCGTGTGGGCTAGCACCCAATTCTTCAGTTCCTGGTTATGTGGGTATAGAGATAGAAAACCGGATTTTGAAAGTCAAAGTATGCATTAGCAAATCCAGACTAAATCTTTACATACTCATACTTATCACAACCCTTTACTATTAAACAGTCCGAAGACTTATAGAAACATTGATAAAAAATCTGATTCGGATTAAATTTAAAATCATCTCAGCTTTCAAATAATTCACTTTGGCTTCATAAAAATTGCCAATATTTTAGGGAGCGATCCGGTTACATAAATGAAAGCAAATTAACCCGAAAAATAGCATTAATATGAGGTTAATTATGCCTTTATTTCATTTGCATGAACAGTAAAATTTAAGAATCTTAATTACCAAATAATCAAGAGATGTAAACGTAAAATTAAAAAAAAGGAGTTTTTCGTAGCAACTGCCAATTTAGATAGCAAGCCAATACGTAATTAAAGCTTATTAATGGTAATTAATAAAATATGTCTATTTACAGACTAAACGTTTTTAAAAAGTCTATCGCAATGCCGAATTATATGTAACTAGCAATCCGCCACGCTTGATATTATATATCTTATGTTACTCAGTGAAAATGCAGCTTTCTAATGGTGTAATGATTTTTTGATATCGGTGTAGTAGATTTTGAGTAAAAACATATATACAAAACCACTAATGTTTCTTCTTCATAATATAGGTTTAGACAATAGTGACATTTTTAGAAATAGCCTACACCGACCTCACAATTCTTACATTTGCTTTTTCTACAAGACCGTCTTATTTCGTAAACTACATAAAACTTCAGTATTGTCCGTAACTTATAATTATGAGTCCTGTTTCCAAGGAGATAGCGCACTTAACGAAGTATGGGAATAAACTCGACTTTCGCACGCTCCTGCAGACTGCGGTAAAGGACTCAAATAAGAAACACGCTCTGTGGAACAGGAGCTAAAATGTTATCCACTGAAAGCGAATAGATACATAAATATAAGCATCGATTTATGAAAATCTAGCAGTCCGCCACGGCTTCGCCCGTGGTACATATATAGTCTTTGTCAATAAATGGGCTATCTAACACTGAAAGAATTTTTCAAATCGGACCAGTAGTTTCTGAGATTAGCGCGTTCAAACAAACACACAAACTCTTCAGTTGTATAATATTAGTATGGATTGAAGGATATTTAGGAGGACCAAACTCACTAGGAGTAGGAACATATTTTTTTTGCGAAATAAATAATGAATAAGTGAATATTCTCGAACTTTTATTAACTGTTATGTACAGTTATGCCTAAACGTTTTATACTTCATTTTATCATTACGTAAATAATATTATATATAGATTACATGAAGATTCAGAGCTTACAAAAAAACACTCTATTCATCATAAAATATATGCCCAAAGAATATAGAAATTGTAGACAAGAACGTAATATATGTATATAAATATGTAACTTATAATACACGTGACGTCTGGTAAACATCACTGCACAGTTATATGGCCAGCTATACCAAGTGCATCATATTGTTTCTTATGCATGTTGTTTCCATGTACCATAAAGCGTCAAACAAATATAATAAACACATCTATACCTTTGCAATGGTTGTGTACCTTAAGCTTTAAGTAGGTACAGAGCTAAGAAATTGACAGCAGTTAAAGTTTAATGAATGTTTTGCAAATAATGTGGCAACCGCCATCAGTTTTTCTAGTAAACGAGTGAAGTTTTTGAAATAATAACTAGCTAGATAGAAGTTGAGTTGATGATACTGTGACTGGTAACGCCAATATTATTAAAAAAATGAATTAAAATTAAATATTTATTATTTTGTGGTGTAATCCAACTACCCTCCTTACATGCGAGCACAACCAATCACCGCACGCTTTTAAGGCACCACAACGTCCCTATTGGACGTAGTGACTCATATACGTCACACAGTCTGCATCGATCTTCCGTGACGATCGGATCTCAATAACCGCCGGAGTGCCTGCACGAGGCCTCTAGAAATTTCGTGTATAATTCGCATATCGCTGGAGAGCCTTTATGAGGCTTTCTTGTCACCGCATCAATCGAAGAGATCTTTCATAAAGGTCGTAACCGCAACCGCCGGAGAACCTCCACGAGGTTCTCTAGATATCTCAGGCATTGTGCTAGTGTAACCACGTTCCCATTCGGTCGCGCTGAACCGTCGCGTGTGTGTGTGTGGAGTAAAGGACTGGATCTGGTCTGCCTGGCCCGAGCTGGAGGACCCTTGACCGCGTGGTGCTGTGCCGCGTGCTTGCTTGGACGCTACTCCCTCAGACGAGGTATGTGCCGTGTGTTCCCGTCTTTCCCTTTTTCGCTACACCACGTAGATAGTCTGGTTTTATGTGGATTCGAGGGAAGTAATTTAAAATATGTTTGTTTATTTAAAACTAATTGTATTATTATTTGTTTCTCTTCTTGTAATAAGTTATTATATTAACTTAAGCTGCTATGTGGTGTTCATAAAAATGTACGAAGCAAGAGTGTTAATTAGGGGGTCGCGGACGAATTCTAAGCAGAACGCAATGGAGTTTAGTAGATAGTCTATTATTGTAGTAGTCTACTCTCTAGGGTCCGACATAACCCAAGGTAAAAGGTTTATTCTAAAAAAACGTTCTTAATATATATAATTAAGATCAAAACTGAATTGGACAAGTAAAAAATTTCAATGATCATTAGTGATGGAAGACCAGTGTCTTAATAATAGGTATCAAAATCCCACTGGATTTTAATAAGCGATTGACATAACCTACAGCTGTTAGTTGTCAATGTTATATTATGTTGTGATACCTTAATTTCTCATAAATAATTAGCAAAAACATAATTTTATTAAAAACTATAGAAGGTTAAAGAAGCTTCCGCTTTTCTCAAAACTTGCCTACTGGATGTTTTTCACTACTGGGACACAGAACCCTATAAGGGTTGGATTCTATGGACTTTTATTAGCAAGTAATCCAAAAGGCGGAGAGAAGACGTACTGTATACTATATACTTTTATCTGAATCAAAGCGAAGTCCCTAAGCTGTATCAAACCGCTGAATCGCTTAACAAATAACCATAATTCACTGGCGAGGACATGACCAACGGCTCTTTTATTGACACAGCGAGTGCAATCAGAGTATAAACATAACTAGATGTTAAGACGCCTTCATTTCCGTTCACTGGAGCTTCTAACAAACCGGAAGGTTAGGTGAATTACACATGAGCGGTTTTGGGACGATTGATTATTTGTCTAGTTAGAAAATTTTACGTCATATTTTATACAATGGTATGTTTTAAAACACTAAAAAGATGTCTTTGTTATAAACGATTCAATTACAGTCTGGTAAAAAGGTCTATGGACATATTTTTTTATATATATTTGAGAAAGTTTATTTTGTAAGGACAACAATTTACATAAATAAACTATAGCGACATTGCAGATGGAGAATGTTTATGAATAAACAATTTTATGAAACGTCCTATAATCTTATTAAACACTAACTAAAGTATGTTTAAAAACTTATGAATATGACAGTTAGTTTTTAAAACAGATCTGTTAAAAATTGACACTTTGGAAACATTCGGGCGTGGATAACCTTATGTTTCCTTTAATATTAAATTTGTATTTATTGGCTCAAGCCCCAGGTATCGCAATATTTTGATCTTCGTTTCTTGGATGTAGGCCAAGTGACCCCTCGATATTGAATTCAGTAATGTCTAAAAGGGGAATAAATAATAAAAGAGTTAGGTAGTAAATGCAACTGAATTTTATTGATTCCCAAATTATTTTATAGATTTCAGTTTTATTTTGGTTTGGAGTAGGCTCTTGAAGTTTTATTGTGAAATATAAAAAAAAGTTTAAATTTGCTTTATTTGTGTATTATGGTCTTCAAGTACAATATTGCTTCGAACTGTTTAGATGAGCATGTAAAGATAATGAGGTTAGATTATCATGACTTCCCACACACATAATGTTTTTGTCACATAATGTTTCTTTATTTCTATTAGGCTTGTCAAACCGATTGTTACTTATCATGTTATGAAATCTAACAAAAAACACACGTTAGCAAATTATATTAAAATATGTTGTATGTCAATTTTATAAGCACTAAGCACTTTGCAATGTCGCCTAAATAACTCACCTAGCCGTCACACAAGATATGCCCTGTAGGCCGAATAATAGATGCCTTTAATGGGCCAATGCTTTTAGCTATCTACAGTGGGAGGACTAATTGATAGGTTAAAGCGATTTAGAAATAAATATAAAATAAATACCTTTCATACGGGTAGAATTTTGTAAGGCCATCTGAGGGGAAAGTACTCGGATTACTGTAGATTTTACTTCAAGAGAATATTTTATTATAGAACTATATAGTTATTTTTCAATCAATCATTCATGCATTTAAACATTTTCGAAAATTCGTTTACCACACCGACTAGACTCTGATTTAATGACTCCGTGTACTTTCATTGCATCGATTGTTTGGGTCAATTAGTATAACTAATGATTTTGAAATCTCTTAAATAAACTTAGAGAGGGAGGAATAAGATATTTCAAAAACATCTCCAGACATAAAACCTTACCATAAAACCGTACCTGTTATAACGCGAAAGAACAAACATACAAACTCACATTTATTATATTATAGTCTACAGTCTATATTAAGGATAATAGATTAAGAAGTTAGGTAGTTAATAAGACCAAGGAGAGTAGATGAATGAATGAATTATGTAAATGGTGTTATTAAAATAATCACTTATTTATAAGTTATATAAATGACTAAGAAATAATAGGAAATTCAATAAATTAATAATTAAAACTTAACAACTTTAAAATCACAAAAAGGCACTAAAAAGGCAGATAATCAAATTAATAAAAACCTTTCGTATCTTGTGCCACGCGACAGCCTACTTAAGAAATACTTAAATATTAAGTAACTTGGGAATATAGGAAGTTTTCATATTATGAGTTTAAAATGTGAGTTGCAGTTTAGCTTTGTTTATAACTTTTATAAATATAGGATAGAATAAACTACAGTTATTATTGTGGAGATATATAACACGATTATACATGTTTTTTTTTTGTATTTCAATATTTTAAAATAACTAAATATGCATAATGTCTCTTTTGTTTTTGTTTCATATATGTCTTTTTTTGTAAATGTTTGTGTGCAATAAAGTATTGAATAAATAAATAAATAAATAAATAGATATATATTAATGAGCGAGGGGAGGATTTATTATAATTAAAACCAAATAAATATATGCGAAATAACAATACAAAATACCTTTCAATTCATAACGTTAGTACAGATATAATATGAGGGTCATTGTATATTATTTACTAGCTGTTCGCCCCGGCTTAACCCGTGGTACATATATAGACTGTGTCTCTCAGTGAAGTTGCAGATTTCTAATGGTGAAATAATTTTTGGAAGCGGTTCAGTGGTTTTTGTGTGAAAACGTTACAAGCATACAAAAGATACATATCCTCTTAATAATATTACTGTAGATATAAATGTAATCAGACTTACCGAACGCATTTTTTTTTTTTTTTTTTTTTTTTT